>NC_041383.1:513312287-513319081 GCF_002162155.2 Triticum dicoccoides
ACGCTGACCAGTGGGCCCGACCCCCCCCGAACCTTTTAACTAAATTAATTAACCCCTGTTAACCCCAGTGTCACTGACGTGTGGGACCCACACGTCAGGTTTGACCCTGGACAGCCGCGTTGACCCGCTGACGTCGTGCTGACGTCATGCTGGCGCAGTATATAATTTCTGGATTTAAATTTAATCAGAAAATTCCAGAAATTGATTTAAACTTCAAAAATTCATAACAATTCAACCGTAGCTCAGATTTAAATAATTTATATATGAAAAATTATCAGAAAAATGCAATCTTTCCATCTGTACTAGTTTCATGCATGAAAAACCAACTTATACATGCTGAATATGGGAAAACACATTAGGGCATATATAAGAGACTTAATTTAGAAATGCATTTGAACCTTTGGTTCAAAAGGACTTCAAACCAAATGTTTACTAGATGCATTAGCTCAAACAGCATCACATCTACATGCCATGTTCACGCATCATATTGTTGCATATGATTGTGTTTTGATTGCCGGCACCGTTCCTTCTCGATAGGTCCTGCTCCGGAGACGTTCCAGAGTACCTGTCTGTGAAGCAGTGCCTCCCTTGTTGATTTACCAGGCAAGCAAACCCCCTTGTTCATTTCGATAAAACCCTACTCTCTCGCTCCTGCTCTCAGTTATTGCCTTAGGACAACAACGATTCATCTGCTACTTTGTGCTGCGGTAGTTGAACCCATTCCTTTGCATGACCTGTCATTGCCACAGTAAATAATTGAAACCCACTAGCATGTGTAGGAGTTGATTGAAGCCACTGATGTGTTCCTACCATGCTATGCCTGCTATTGCTTAGAGTTGTGTCAGGTCTGGTTCATTGGGGAATGAATTGGAGTGCCACGATATGTTCTGATGCTGAGAATTAAGAGTGTGAACACGATTTGGTAAAGGTAGCGGTGAGAGGCCATGTAGGAGTACATGGTGGGTTGTCTCACTGGAACCGTCCTTAAGCCCTGAGTTCTGTGTATGTTGTCCAATGACTCGATACTACCACACATTGGGCTCCGGGCGCTCCAAGCCCTCTCGACTTATTAACCAACTTGATCTCTGTCCAGGAGTCGCAACTAGTTTCTGGTGTTTGTAGGTAGTGCTATTTTTCTACCAAGTGGCACCCGGCAGGGTGGGCTTGGGACAGACTAGGCACACGTGGCCTGGTGTACCGAGTGGCACCCGGTTGGTGGGCTCGGGAACCCTGTACACATCGTTTGGGGCCGTAAGCGACACCCCGGCCGGATCTCCTTGCGGATGGAACCCGAATAGGCGATAAACCTGGACTAGAGTCTTGTGTGGTTAGTCAGGTCGTGGCCGACACCCTCGCCAGGCTTCCGCTTGAAGGTTGCCGAGATACATGACGTGTACATGGCGGTAAGTGGCGAGAGCGTGTGTGAAGAAGTACACCCCTGCAGGGTTAACATGATCTATTCGAATAGCCGGGTCCGCGGTTATGGACTTCTTGGGTGCTTACATGGTACATAGACAACTTGAAGTGGATACTCTAAAATGCTCAAGACAAGTGTGAGTGCTATGGATGGCCTTCTCGTAGGGAGACGGGGATGAATCCATAGTAGTGTATTGTATGGTGATTAGTGGACTCGTGTTCGTTGTTTCACCTCCAGAGTTTCTGGTAGTCGTAGAACAGGATAGCCACAGAGTCAAAGCTGGCTTGCTGCAACTAAACCCCACGTTACCCTCTTGATACAAGTGCATGTACGATAGGATCTGATGTAAGTCTTGCTGAGTACCTTTGTACTCATGTTGCTTTATTTATGTTTTTGCAGCGGAGACTTCGGTCTTACTAGTGTTCTCGTGGACTTCGACTAGTAGCTGGTACCTCAGCTACGATCTTGATCGGATGTTGTAGATAGTCAGGCTCTTCAGCCTTTTTCTTTTGTAGATGTCTGTACCCAGACATGTAATGCTTCCGCTTGTTGCTTGTATGCTCTGTATGATGGGTCTTGTGACCCCTGTTTGCAATTTATGCTATGACGGCTCTTCTGAGCCTTTATCTATATGAGTTGTTGAGTTATGCTGTGATGCCATGTTGTACAGCACATACTTGCATGTTATGCGTACGTGTAATGTGTATTGCTATGTGTGGGATCTGACTATCTAGTTGTTTATTCTTAGTAGCCTCTCTTACCGGGAAATGTCTCCTAGTGCTTCCACTGAGCCCTGGTAGCTTGCTACTGCTCCGAAACACTTAGGCAGGCCGGCATGTGTCCTTCTTCGATCCTGTGTCTGTCCCTTCGGGGAAATGTCACGCGATGAATACCGGAGTCCTGCTAGCCCGCTACAGCCCGGTTCACCGGAGTCCTGTTAGCCCAGTGCTACAGCCTGGATTCACTCGCTGATGACCGACACGTTCGATGCTGGGTCATGGATGCCTGTCCCTGTAAGTTAGTGCCACTTTGGGTTTACGACTAGCCATGTCAGCCCGGGCTCTTTATCATATGGATGCTAGTGACACCATCATATAAGTGTGCCAAAATGCGCAAACGGTCCCGGGCAAAGGTAAGGCGACACCGTGGGGATACCGTGCGTGAGGCCGCAAAGCGATATGAGGTGTTACATGCTAGATCGATGTGGCATCGAGTCGGGGTCCTGACAGCGCTGGTATCAGAGCCAGGTTGCCTGTAGGATTACCAAGCCATACTGGTCGAAGTTGAGTCTAGAAATTCTTTAGTTATGTAAGGGAATTGATTGTGGGTTGGAACGTAAGGCTCTTTTACTCCTTTACCTCATGGCCTTCTGATCTGAGTCATCCTATCTTTCCGACGGGGTTAAGGAACTAGGCTTCTCCTCCGTCTATCAGGATTACGTGTTACTACTCCGTAGTTCCATAAGATTGGTTGATCAGAGTCATACCCCAGTTTCGAGTACTTCCGGTGTAGTCTGTTTAGTACTATCCCAGAACCTTGAGTGGTGATGTTGAGTTGTTGTACTACCCCATTTTTAGTAGGATGTCTCATTCTGAGCATTTTGCTGCCGTTATGCTGCCGGATTTTTCCTAGGGGTTCGAGTGATACTAATTCCTTGTCCTACATTCTACAGTCCTTAGTGGTTGCTGATTCCGTCCTTGATTCGTTTCTCAGGATGTCATCAGCCAAGCGAAGTTCCGTTGCTCGTAACCAGAACCACGGAGATGGTAGGGATGAGGATCCTCCCGACCAGCCTTCGCTGACAGAGTTCATGCTAGAGATGGAGAGGAACAAGCGTGAGTCCAACCACTTGTTGGCACGTATCGAGAAGAACACCGCACATCAGTCCAACAAGTCTGTGACCATTCATGACTTCATTCGCTTGCACCCACCTACCTTTCATCATTCCATCGAGCCACTCGATGCAGATGATTGGCTCCGTAGCATCACCCATAAGCTGTGTTCCGCGAACGTAGCTGAAGATGACAAGGTCACTTATGCCACATATCACCTGGAAGGTCCTGCTAGTCTTTGGTGGCAGAACTATGAGGCTATGCTTCCAGCTGGCCAGATTCCTACCTGGAAGGATTTCACTGAGGCTTTTCGCGAGCATCACATTCCCCAAGCCCTCCTTGATCGCAAGAGAGAAGAGTTCTGTAGTTTCACCCAGAGTAAGATGGCTGTTGATGCTTATAGCAGAGAGTTTGAGAACCTTGGCCGCTATGCCACAGAAGAAGTGTCCACGGATGCTAAGAAGCAGGCCAGGTTCCGGAAGGGTCTCAACCCCAAGTTGCGTCGTGATCTTCACCTGCATCATTGCGATACATTCCAAGCCCTTGTGAACAAGGCCATCAATGCAGAGACAGCTCAACTCACTTACGAGGAGTCTCGTAAGCACACCCGTGATTTGGGATCTCCCTCTGGCTCTAGCTCCCAGAAACGCCGGATTTGGGTTCCAAACTCCGCTCTTCCTTCCGGTTATACACCGAGGCCGTCTTATGTGGTGCCTTCCCCAGCTCAGTCGTATGTTCCACCCAGGCCTACTGGTAGACCGCTTGTTAGTGCGGGTCCCCGTCCAACCTCAGGGACTTGCTTCACATGCGGGAAGCCAGGACACTATGCACGTGATTGCTCTCAGACTAGTTATGCTCCACCCCAGCCCGAGAAGACTGTGGGCTGTATTAAGCCATCACGCAAGATGATCAGTGTTAAGTCAGCCCCCACTGAACGTGGATGTGTGCATCACGTCTCAGCTAAAGACGCTCATGATGATCCAGATGTCGTTCTTGGTACACTCCTTGTCAATTGTCACCCACCATCAGTTCTATTTGATACTGGGGCATCTCACTCCTTCATTTCTGAAGGCTATGCTCGTTTGCACGACATGTCATTTTGTGATATGCCAACTCCGCTTGAAAGCCAAACCCCAGGGTCTAGATGGCAGACCACCAGAATCAGCCATGGTAATGAAATCCTTGTTGATAGACTTGTATTCCTTGCATCACTTGTAGCCCTCAAGTCCTCAGATATTAACATCATCTTGGGTATGGACTGGATGACAGCTCATCATGCCAAGATTGATTGCTACACAAGATCTGTTCATCTTACACACCCATCTGGCAAGTTAGTCACCGTCTCTACTAGAGTTGCAAAGCGTCAGCTCTATTCTCTTAATGCCAGCCCTCTTCCAGACCTTGAAGATATCCCGGTAGTCCGTCACTTTCCGGATGTCTTTCCAGAGGAACTGCCAGGTGTTCCACCTGACACAGATGTAGAGTTCGTCATAGATCTTATCCCAGGAACAGCTCCAATCTCCCGGAGACCTTACAAGATGGCACCCTTAGAACTAGCCGAGCTTAAGAAACAACTCGATGAGTCCTTGCAAAAGGGTTTCATCCGTCCTAGTTCTTCTCCTTGGGCTTGCCCCGTCCTCTTTGTCAAGAAGAAAGACGGTATGGACCGGATGGTCATTGATTATCGTCCCGTTAATTTGGTCACGATAAAGAACAAGTATCCGCTTCCCAGGATCAACGACCTGTATGATCAGCTCGCTGGATCCTCAGTCTTCTCCAAGATGGATTTAAGGTTAGGCTACCATCAAATCAAGATCAGAAACGAGGACATTCCCAAGACAGCTTTTGTCACTCGTTATGGTCAGTACGAGTACACCGTCATGTCCTTTGGCCTAACCAACGCCCCAGCCACATTCTCCCGCTTGATGAACTCGATCTTCATGGAGTACTTAGATAAGTTCGTCGTGGTTTACCTCGATGATATTCTTATTTACTCGAAGAACGAGGAAGAGCATGCCGAACATCTTAGACTTGTTTTAGAAAAACTCAGAGAACACCGCCTTTATGCCAAGTTCTCCAAGTGTGAATTTTGGTTGCCAGAAGTGACCTATCTAGGCCACGTAATCTCTGGTAAGGGCATTGCTGTCAATCCCGAGAGAGTTCAAGCCGTTCTCGATTGGACTCCACCTGAGACCGTGAAACAAGTTAGGAGTTTCCTTGGTCTAGCAGGCTATTGTCGCCGCTTTGTTGAAAACTTCTCCAAAGTAGCCAAACCTCTCACGGAACTTCTCAAGAAAGATAAAAAGTTCGAGTGGTCCCCACAGTGTGAGTACAGTTTTCAGGAACTGAAAAGACGCCTGACTTCTGCTCCCATACTTGTGCCACCGGATTTCACTAAAGACTTTATTATCTACTGCGACGCCTCACGACAGGGACTAGGTTGCATCCTTATGCAGGATCGTCATGTGATTGCCTATGCATCTTGACAGTTGCATCCACATGAGGAGAATTATCCTACACATGATCTAGAGCTTGCAGCCGTAGTCTATGCACTCAAGACCTGGCGACATTACCTCCTTGGTAAACGTTGCAAGATTTACACCGATCACCAGAGTCTCAAGTATATCTTCACCCAACCGGATCTGAACCTTAGGCAAAGACGTTGGTTGGAGTTGATCACAGATTATGATCTAGGGATTACCTACACCCCAGGCAAAGCCAATGTCATGGCTGATGCTCTAAGCCGTAAATCCTATTGCAACAATCTCATGTTGCAGCAAGGCCAACCACTTCTCCATGAGGAATTCCGTAAGCTTAACCTTCACATAGCTCCCCGCGGATTCCTTTCTACCCTGGTGGTGAAACCTGATCTTGAAGATCGGATTATCGCTGCTCAAAAGCAAGACACAGGAATTTCTCGGATCAAGAGAAACGTTAAGAAGGGAGTTGGTGGATGTTTCTCTATGGATGATCGTGGAGTTGTTTTCTTTGAGAATCGCTTGGTGGTTCCCAAGAATCAACATCTGCGACAATTGATCCTTAAGGAGGCGCATGAATCTCCTCTCACGATTTATCCCGGTAGCACTAAGATGTATCAGGACCTACGCCAGAGGTTCTGGTGGACTAGGATGAAGAGAGAAATCGCTGAGTTCATTGCTAACTGTGACGTTTGTCGTCGCGTTAAGGCAGAGCATCAAAGACCTGCTGGCACCCTTCAGCCTTTAGCTATTCCTGAATGGAAATGGGATAAAGTTGGTATGGACTTCATCACCGGCTTTCCCAGGACCAAGAGAGGGAATAATGCTATCTTCGTAGTCATTGACCGTCTCTCCAAAGTGGCTCACTTCCTTCCTGTTCGGGAAAATATCACTGCTAGTCAGCTCGCTGACTTATATATTTCTCGAATAGTGTCACTTCATGGTGTTCCACTAGAGATCAATTCGGACCGTGGCAGTCTTTTCACTTCTCATTTTTGGGAGAGTTTCCAAACTGCCATGGGAACCCATCTTTCTTTCAGTACCGCTTTCCACCCTCAGTCGAGTGGT
>NC_041383.1:513321307-513330974 GCF_002162155.2 Triticum dicoccoides
TTTTAACTAAATTAATTAACCCCTGTTAACCCCAGTGTCACTGACGTGTGGGACCCACACGTCAGGTTTGACCCTGGACAGCCGCGTTGACCCGCTGACATCGTGCTGACGTCATGCTGGCGCAGTATATAATTTCTGGATTTAAATTTAATTAGAAAATTCCAGAAATTGATTTAAACTTCAAAAATTCATAACAATTCAACCGTAGCTCAGATTTAAATAATTTATATATGAAAAATTATCAGAAAAATGCAATCTTTCCATCTGTACTAGTTTCATGCATGAAAAACCAACTTATACATGCTGAATATGGGAAAACACATTAGGGCATATATAAGAGACTTAATTTAGAAATGCATTTGAACCTTTGGTTCAAAAGGACTTCAAACCAAATGTTTACTAGATGCATTAGCTCAAACAGCATCACATCTACATGTCATGTTCACGCATCATATTGTTGCATATGATTGTGTTTTGATTGCCGGCACCGTTCCTTCTCGATAGGTCCTGCTCCGGAGACGTTCCAGAGTACCTGTCTGTGAAGCAGTGCCTCCCTTGTTGATTTACCAGGCAAGCAAACCCCCTTGTTCATTTCGATAAAACCCTACTCTCTCGCTCCTGCTCTCAGTTATTGCCTTAGGACAACAACGATTCATCTGCTACTTTGTGCTGCGGTAGTTGAACCCATTCCTCTGCATGACCTGTCATTGCCACAGTAAATAATTGAAACCCACTAGCATGTGTAGGAGTTGATTGAAGCCACTGATGTGTTCCTACCATGCTATGCCTGCTATTGCTTAGAGTTGTGTCAGGTCTGGTTCATTGGGGAATGAATTGGAGTGCCACGATATGTTCTGATGCTGAGAATTAAGAGTGTGAACACGATTTGGTAAAGGTAGCGGTGAGAGGCCATGTAGGAGTACATGGTGGGTTGTCTCACTGGAACCGTCCTTAAGCCCTGAGTTCTGTGTATGTTGTCCAATGACTCGATACTACCACACATTGGGCTCCGGGCGCTCCAAGCCCTCTCGACTTATTAACCAACTTGATCTCTGTCCAGGAGTCGCAACTAGTTTCTGGTGTTTGTAGGTAGTGCTATTTTTCTACCAAGTGGCACCTGGCAGGGTGGGCTTGGGACAGACTAGGCACACGTGGCCCGGTGTACCGAGTGGCACCCGGTTGGTGGGCTCGGGAACCCTGTACACATCGTTTGGGGCCGTAAGCGACACCCCGGCCGGATCTCCTTGCGGATGGAACCCGAATAGGCGATAAACCTGGACTAGAGTCTTGTGTGGTTAGTCAGGTCGTGGCCGACACCCTCGCCAGGCTTCCGCTTGAAGGTTGCCGAGATACATGACGTGTACATGGCGGTAAGTGGCGAGAGCGTGTGTGAAGAAGTACACCCCTGCAGGGTTAACATGATCTATTCGAATAGCCGGGTCCGCGGTTATGGACTTCTTGGGTGCTTACATGGTACATAGACAACTTGAAGTGGATACTCTAAAATGCTCAAGACAAGTGTGAGTGCTATGGATGGCCTTCTCGTAGGGAGACGGGGATGAATCCATAGTAGTGTATTGTATGGTGATTAGTGGACTCGTGTTCGTTGTTTCACCTCCAGAGTTTCTGGTAGTCGTAGAACAGGATAGCCACAGAGTCAAAGCTGGCTTGCTGCAACTAAACCCCACGTTACCCTCTTGATACAAGTGCATGTACGATAGGATCTGATGTAAGTCTTGCTGAGTACCTTTGTACTCATGTTGCTTTATTTATGTTTTTGCAGCGGAGACTTCGGTCTTACTAGTGTTCTCGTGGACTTCGACTAGTAGCTGGTACCTCAGCTACGATCTTGATCGGATGTTGTAGATAGTCAGGCTCTTCAGCCTTTTTCTTTTGTAGATGTCTGTACCCAGACATGTAATGCTTCCGCTTGTTGCTTGTATGCTCTGTATGATGGGTCTTGTGACCCCTGTTTGCAATTTATGCTATGACGGCTCTTCTGAGCCTTTATCTATATGAGTTGTTGAGTTATGCTGTGATGCCATGTTGTACAGCACATACTTGCATGTTATGCGTACGTGTAATGTGTATTGCTATGTGTGGGATCTGACTATCTAGTTGTTTATTCTTAGTAGCCTCTCTTACCGGGAAATGTCTCCTAGTGCTTCCACTGAGCCCTGGTAGCTTGCTACTGCTCCGAAACACTTAGGCAGGCCGGCATGTGTCCTTCTTCGATCCTGTGTCTGTCCCTTCGGGGAAATGTCACGCGATGAATACCG
This sequence comes from Triticum dicoccoides, assembly GCF_002162155.2. Classification (NCBI taxonomy): domain Eukaryota; kingdom Viridiplantae; phylum Streptophyta; class Magnoliopsida; order Poales; family Poaceae; genus Triticum; species Triticum dicoccoides. The sequence goes on from NC_041383.1 coordinate 513,323,587, forward strand.
GAGTCCTGCTAGCCCGCTACAGCCCGGTTCACCGGAGTCCTGTTAGCCCAGTGCTACAGCCTGGATTCACTCGCTGATGACCGACACGTTCGATGCTGGGTCATGGATGCCTGTCCCTGTAAGTTAGTGCCACTTTGGGTTTACGACTAGCCATGTCAGCCCGGGCTCTTTATCATATGGATGCTAGCGACACCATCATATAAGTGTGCCAAAATGCGCAAACGGTCCCGGGCAAAGGTAAGGCGACACCGTGGGGATACCGTGCGTGAGGCCGCAAAGCGATATGAGGTGTTACATGCTAGATCGACGTGGCATCGAGTCGGGGTCCTGACAGCGCTGGTATCAGAGCCAGGATGAAATTCTTCTAATCACCGTATCCATCAACACACGGTGTTCTTCTGAGATAGGCGCTCGCCCCAGCAGATCCTTCAGCTCCTCCGACTGTGCACCGGACGGTGCCGGACTAGTCCGATGGCCTATTTCGAGGGCCGGACACGGAGGGCCTTGGGGTGCAATACGGCTGCCTTCCGGCCCTGCCGGATTCGGAGAAACCCTCTGTGACGACACTTCAGGGTCGCCCGCCTCGCAAGGCGGTACGGCAGGGGGAGGCGTTCCGCTCTCCATCATCTCCGGACGAAGATCCCCTGAAGATGAGCTCTGCTGAGAGGGGCCGAGGTCCGAACTACAAGGTAAATTTTCGGTTATCTTCCTCGGAAATAGAACAGGGATGTCTCTCATTTTAAAAACCCCTCTTTTTACTTACGGCTTAGTGGAGAGCTGATCCACTTGGGGGCGCAATGCGACCGGGGCACCCCCCGGCGCCGGACCCTCTGATGAAGATTTTTCCCCCACTTTGAGGCCATCGCCTCCGGGTCTTCAGAGGCGGTCCTCTTCTTTCCCTGGATAGAGGAATTCTCGATTCCTCCTTTCCTGACAGCCTCCTTCGCGGAGGCGGTAGCTGCTTTGTTCCCCTCTTTGCCTTCTTCCAAAGGCGCAATCTCCAGCATCCTGGTTAAGACGGGATCCGGCGTGGTCTCAGGGAGGGGGGGCGGACACCTGATAAGCTTTGCTTTCGCTATCCACTCATGTTTAAAGGATAGCTCTTTTAAGGGAAATTTTATGATAAATGTACGAATAGCGTGTCCGGGTATAGGGCTACTTACTTGAGTATCCAGGCGATTGCAGCTCAGACCTGTGTCCTCGGACAAGTCCGGACACATTGCTGTGATCCGAAGAACAATTTGTACATCACCATGGGCGTCGTGCCCATAAAATGTTGGAGAGCTCGTGGTCCTTCTGGATTAAACTCCCACAGACGGAGGGGACAACATTTGCAGGGCAGGACGCAACGAATCAACATAACCTGCATCACTACGGCAAGATTGATATCTCTTTCTAGGAGATCTTGAATGCGGCCCTGCAACAAGGGAACGTCCTTGGACGGCCCCCAGTTAAGCCCTTTATTGACCCATGACGCCAGTTGTGGTGGGGGACATGAGCGAAAGGCAGGAGGCGCCACCCATTTGGTGCCCCTGGGAGCTGTGATATAAAACCACTCTTGTTTCCACAAGCCGAACTCCTCTTGAAAAGAGCCCTCGGGCCATGGAGCGTCGGCAATCTTGCTTATAACAGCACCTCCGCACTCCGCGTGCTGCCCCTCGATCATCTTTGGCTCTACTTTGAAGGTTTTCAGCCACAATCCGAAGTGAGGAGTGATATGGAGGAAGGCCTCGCACACGATAATGAACGATGAGATATGGAGGATGGACTCCGGAGCTAAGTCATGAAATTCCAGCCCGTAGTAGAACATGAGCCCCCTCACGAAGGGGTCAATCGGGAAGCCTAGCCCCCGAAGGAAGTGAGAAGCGAACACCACGCTCTCACTGGGCTTGGGAGTGGGAATGACCTGCCCTTGAGCAGGCAGCCTATGCAAGATTTCGCCGGTTAGATACTTGGCATCTCTTAGCTTTAACACGTCTTCTTCCGTAACGGAGGAAGGCATCCACCGGCCTTGAAGGTTGGAGCCAGACATCGTCGAAGGTCCGAAGCGCCTGAATCTGGAGCTTTGGGTGTTGGAACTCAAGGCGAGAGGCGGATTTGATTGGGATTAAAAGAAAGGAGTCGAGCCTTGGTCTCTTTATAAAGAGGTTGAATACCAAGAGCCCTCCCCGTGACCGTTTGGGACTCACTTTCGATTAAAGAGATATACCAATGGCATGGTTGGGTTACCCACGCCCGTATTGATGAGAATCCCGGAATAAGGGGACACGATCTCTGCTTTGACAAGACGTGCCAAGCAAACTGCCTCGCTAAACGCGCTGAGGTGGGACAGTAAAACGAATCGAACAAAGGCTTGGCCGTGGCATGATGTCACGCTGCAGAATACGTCAGCAGATTAGATTTGTACAAATATTATTCTCTCTACGGTGGTATGTGGAACTTATTTTGCAGAGCCGGACACTATCCTTGTGTTCAACATCTTCTATGAAGTATTCGGAGGAGGAACCTGCCTTGCAATGCCGAAGACAATTTGCGCACCGGACTCGTCGTCAATGAAGCCTGGTTCAAGGGCTACTGAGGGAGTCCCGGATTAGGGGGTGTCCGGATGACCGGACTATGACCTTTGGCCGGACTCCTGGACTATGAAGATACAAGATTGAAGGCTTCGTCCTGTGTCCGGATGGGACATTCCTTGGCATGGAAGGCAAGCTTGGCAATACGGATATGTAGATCTCCTCCCATTATAACCGACTCTGTGTAACCCTAGCCCTCTTCGGTGTCTATATAAACCGGAGGGTTTTAGTCCGTAGGACGAACAACAATCATACCATAGGCTAGCTTCTAGGGTTTAGCCCCTCTGATCTAGTGGTAGATCTACTCTTGTACTACCCATATCATCAATATTAATCAAGTAGGAGTAGGGTTTTACCTCCATCGAGAGGGCCCTTGTCTCCTGTTACCATCCGTCTAGACACATAGTTCGGGACCCCCTACCCGAGATCCGCCGGTTTTGACACCGACAGGGTGTGTCCAAACTTTTGTCAAACATGCCAATTTTTTTACCACGTCATCTTGGTGGCATGACATTACATCAAGCAGGGTTTCATGTGTTTCTGATCTTTTTTAACTTTTGGGAATTTAAATGACATAGCACTCCATGCTTTGTGTTATAGTCGTGAGACCAATATGTTTGAAAATTCCTTCAAATTTATTGCACATGGAATTAACTCGCACAAAAGTACACAAATATGATTTTTCAAACCATTATGGTTAGTCATTGCATGTAGATGTAGTTCAAATTTGAAATACGGTCATTAAATGGCTAGAAAAGCACTTAAATGTCTTAAAAGGTCAAATGACCCCTAGAATTGTCCAAATTTTCAAATGACAGTTGTATTAGTCCTACAAATTTTCTCATACATTTAAAACACCATATGTTGCCACTTTACGCCAAATTCATCTTTCACAGATAATAAAAAATATCAACAACATCACACACAGTTGTTTTGCAGGAACCGTTTGCGATGAAAATTGTGGGTCTATTTAAGTCTTCCTCCTTAAGCTTCGCTGGCTCGTCTGCTCCAGTGCTGGCAACCCCCGAATCCACGAATCCTGATCCCCATTCCCAGAGCCTCTTCTTGCAGAAGATGACACCATGGAAACGCTTCGTGGGGGCCCGTACGGTGGCCGCGTCTTCCCCGAGCACCACCGCCTGCGCCGAGAGTGCCTCCACATCCTCATTGAGCGTGGCCGCATCCGCCAAGAGGGCACCTGCAACAGCCGACAGGGCAGCTGCAGCAGTTGCTGCAACGGCAGCTGCAAATGCCGAGAGCGCTCGAGCTGCCGTTCGAGCCGCCGATGTCACCATGGCCCGGGTCGAGGGCATCCATGCCAAGATCTAGGATGCACACACCAAGATATACTAGGCCACCTTGGAATCCAGCATGCAGCCCATGTCTGAAAAGGCGGCGGTAGCCATGGAGCACGTGCTTCCTCATGAGATCGCCGAGCGGGAGCTGGAGATGCAAGAGGAGGCGGAGATCGAGGAGCGTCGGGAGGAGGAGTTGCGCATGGCCGAGGTCGAGGTAGAGAAGAGTCTATCCGTCGAGGAATCAGCGGTGGAGTACCAATGCAAGCTTTGGTGCGGCCACTACTATGAGTACTACAACCTTGAGGGCAATGCCGAGGATGAGGACGAGGACGCGGTCGACTTCAGCAGGGGGGACGCGGAGTCCACCAACGGCGGTATGTCGCCAGGACAAGTCATCGACGTCTCATCTCACATCGGCGATGCATAGGTCGGCGCGGCGGCTGCTTTGTTAAAATTATGCGTACTTACGCTTTGTTTTTAATGTTGGTCTTTTATTAGAGCAATGTTTAGGTCAACTGGCTCTGTTTAATTCATAACAACATATAGCTCATTGAACTAATATCCATTCAAGTTAAATATTTCAGAAAGTTCAATGATTGGCATGGCATGGACTAGAGATGTGGGACCCTCAAAATGTTAAGGACAAAGATTAGCAAAATCTCAAGACTCTTCATTTTTATTTTAGTGATCCAAGATCACATTGAGTTCATAGGAAAGCCAATACTATTAAAAGGGGATGACGTGTTGCTTAATGGTGTACTTGCTCAAAGTGTTTAGTGATATTGCTCCAAAACCCTCAACCACTTTTTCATTTCCACATATGTCCAAAACCCAAAGTCAAACTCGGTCCCGTCGATTTGATCTATCCGGCGCCACCGAGTTCAGTTGACATAGCAACTGCCAGAAACCCTAGACAATTCGGTCTCACCGATATGGCATTGCAGACTCTCTGTTTTCCTTCGTAATGTTTCGGTCTCACCGAAATGAGCGATTGGTCCCACCGATTACGAATACAAGGTCTCCGATATTACAATGAATAATACCGGCACGGCGATGCTATGCCAACCATAGTTGCTCTATGCAATCAGCATAACAACTCGAGGAAGCGGAACAACTACCGGCAGTAGAACAATGAACGGCGATGATGGACTCCAATCCGCTGGGACTCTGGCCGGAACATTTATCCTAGCTCGGGGACACGGGAACTACACCAAACAAGCAAGCAATCCAGGCACGACCTGCAAACTCGCATGACACGCTAGGTCAGTACATTGAATGTACTTGCAAGCTCACAATAACCAAAAGCAGTCAAGACAAACAACAACATGGCATTAGCAGGTAAAATTAGTCATGAGCATGATACTAACATAACAGCATGGCATGCACAAACTAAACATGATACGGCTAGAACGACATTAGCATGTCATGATCATATGAACATGATCATACTACATGCAATAGGTTAACATTCTCATGCACCAACTTACTGTAGCTCGGCAGTTACTGTGGGAGTCCTGGACTAGGGGGTTCTCAGGTGTCCGATCAATTGATGTGGGCCAGGCTGATGGGCTGTCAAGATAGAAGATAGAAGATCATCTCTCGTGTCCGGTGGGACTCTCACATGCGTGGATGGCAAGTATAGGTGTCCGGATATATTGTTCCTTTTCTGTAAAACCGACTTTGTACAAACCCTAAGCCCCTCTGATGTCTATATAAATCAGAGGGTTAGATCGGAGGCAGGATCACAACATTTCTAGGCTAGCTATCTAGGGTTAGCCGAATCGATTTCGTGGTAGATCAACTCTTGTAACCCCTATACCCTCGAATATAATCAAGCAGGAGTTGGGTTTTACCTCCATTAAGAGGGCCCAAACCTGGGTAAATATTGTGTCCCTTCTCCATTGTTACCATTGATCTTCAGACGCACAGCTTGGGCCCCCCTACCCGAGATCTGCCGGTTTTGACACCGACATTGGTGCTTTCATTGAGAGCTCCGTTGCATCGTCGATAGAAGGATCGGTGGCTCACCTTTTTGCTAACGGTGACGCTGTGTCCATGGAAACCTTCCTTCCTGGATAGGTTTTTGTGTTTGGTGGCTTTGTTCTTCGAGCCAACTCGATCGGCCGCCTTGAGCAGGATGCCAGTTATGCCACCGGCCTCCAAATTAGGTTTGGAAACCTGAATTATGTTGCTGACATCCGAGGAGATCTAGTCTTTTTGCGGCCTCGACTGCCACTCTGTGTCCCATCCAAGAAGAATATTTGGATCCCTTGTTAGATCCCATCTAGGGGGTCAACGCCCACCTCTGCCTTAGATCTGGGGTAGGTCTCATCGTTCGAAGCCGGGAGCATAAGCTCCGCCGGACTTCTTCCCCTTATTGAACTTCCTACCGAAGACCCAGACGCAGGTTTAATCTTGGCTCTAGGCAACCGTTCCGAACTGCTGAGGTCTGCACTTAGCAGGTCCATTCAAGCGCTCCATGCCGACTACAGCGTGGCAGACCCGCGGTTTCCGGTCCCACTCCTGCTCTTAGATGAAGCATTGGGTCTGATGCAGTCTCTCACCATCATAAAGGCTTTACCTCCGAACTGTACCTTGCTTGGACTGGGGCTGAGAAAGGGGAATTTTACGCCCCACCCACCACCCACTCGATAGCCACTGCCGAGGACTTAACCGACATGCTAGATTATGCATTCGGAGACATCGATGGCATGGACGACGATGCCGACGTCGAACGAAGCACAAGTCCCACCCGTCACGGGGCCTTGGACGGCCACCTCAACCTATGATGTGTACATGGTGGACACTTAGAAGAACGATGAGGAGAACCCAAGCCCAGATGAGGATAGACCCGTTGATAAACCACCAAAGCGCCAACGTCAGCGGCTTCGCTCACGATCGCTTCGGGCGAGGGATAGTAATACCGGCACCAGAGACAACGAGACTCTGGATGGCGCGAAGATACGGAACACCTTATCAATTCCACATCCAAACAGGATGAGCGGGAAGAAGGTGAGCACAGTCCCGAACATGCTGACAACGAAGATGAGGAGGACAGCAACTATATGCCAGAATCCGAAGAGGAGGCTAGCCTCGGTGACGAAGACTTCATTGCTCCAGAGGAACCCCTCGACCAAGAACGCTTCAAGCGATAGATCATTGCTACAGCTCGGAGCCTGAAGAGGAAGCAGCAGTAGCTTAAAGAAGAGTAAGACACGTTCAACGAAAGGTGGACTAAGGTCTTGGCCGCTGAGTAATACAGCCAAGAGCAACCTGTCAAAAGTTACCCTAGGCGCAAGCTGCTGCCTCAATTCGATGATGAAGTCCTTGAACCAATACCATCGAAATATGACCCTCAAGAGGCCCTGCCAGATTCACGGCACACCCGATAAACCTACAAATCATATCAACAGGGACTGTTGGGTCTTCAAACAGGCCGGTAAGTTAAATACCGACAACAAGGGAAAAGGGCCTCCAAGCGAAGACGAGGATGAGCCCCTTCAGCCGAACAGCGGTG
>NC_041383.1:513331343-513359692 GCF_002162155.2 Triticum dicoccoides
CAGTAAATATGATATATGTCACTCACATCCCCGAAAGGGAGTGCAAGTGCACACTTTGGGACGTCTACGCCGTAGAGCCTGTCATCCCCAAATTCAACCCATGGTCAGCCTGTCCGATCACCTTTGATCACAGGGATCACCCAACCAGTATCCGTCATGGGGGTTCGGCCACCTTGGTTCTAGATCCAATCATTGACGGATATCACCTCACTAGAGTCCTTATGGACGAAGGAAGAAGTCTAAACTTGATATATCAAGATTCCGTCCGTAAGATGGGGATCGACCCATCACAAATCAAGCCCAGTAACACTACCTTTAAAGGTATGATACCAGGAGTGGAGGCCCGTTGCATGGGCTCAATCACACTGGACGTAGTATTTGGCTCCCTAGATAACTTTCGCAGCGAAGAGTTAATCTTTGATGCCGTCCCTTTCTGAAGTGGTTATCATGCACTGCTTGGACGAACTGCCTTCGCCCTCTTTAATGCAGTCCCGCACTATGCTTACTTGAAGCTCAAAATGCCTAGACCTCCCGGCGTTATTACAGTCAAGGGTAATATGGAACGCTCACTCCTACTGAAGAGCACAATGCGCCCTTGCAGCGGAAGTGTACAGCGGCATCATCAAGCTGAACATCTCGCCGGCCAATAAAGCCAATGACGCATCCAAACGAGTCTGGTCCGCGCATAACAGCGATAGGTCAACGTATCCGGACCTTGATTAGCAGTCCGGCCTCCGCCGACCACCCCATCAGGTTGCGGCTTACGTACCACGCGTACATAATTACGCACTAAAAATACCTTGGGCGGTACTGGAGGCACACTGCATAATAGGTCCATTACACGGCTTGACCATACTTGGACCGCATATATCTTTTTCCTTTTAACGCAGGTTCATCAAGAGACCTACTTACAAGATGGTTGTCACAGGAGTTCCTTTTAATGCTAGCATGTCCCAACCATCAAATGCTCCTCTCAAAGGACTCACTACTAAGGAGGAAAGCCGCGGATATGCGGCAGGGCATCATTGGAGTTTCTTTTCCGAACTGAGGTTTTTTAGGCCCTGTGTTAGACTTTCCCTTATGTAACATTTCGTCTTTTTGGGCATGTAATATGACCTTAGTATTGAACGACATTGTCTATCATCAAAAATATCAATAAAGATATGAAGAGCACAGATGATTACCACCTTCTTGGTTGCGTGTTAGATTTTTTACTTTGTCATCCGCATTGTTCCTTATGTTCGACAGACACAGCTGGTTCGACACGGTCTTCATACTAGGGGTTGTATACGACCCCGTTCTTAAGTCCAAACACCCATAGGGAACTCTTCGGCATCCTGGATATTGCATTATATGCATATGCTCCGAATCGTGTCTTTGGTCTATACTTGGGTTGCCCGGTTCCTGTGTTTGCCACCTTACGTTCCGCAAGTTCGTCTAAGGTAGTAAAGGGAGAACTACTGCGATTGTATTTCCAGTTTGTCCGGTCAAGTACGTCAGTAGAGAAAACTGAAAACTGACTGTCATGATAAGCGAGGGCGGGTCAGCGATCCGGTGACTTAGTGTTATACTACAAATCACTCTTGATTTATGTTGTGTCATACGAAGGGCTGGGTTTTTTACCAGCCGTGTTGCAAAGGCGCCGTACTCCGGCTAGCCGATCATGCAACAAGGGGCTAGTGTTTAGCGCCACCAATGGACTCTTATGGCTAAGTGAAAGTACTAAAGCCACATAGTCGGATTGCCTAGTTCACTTTGCAAGACGCCTCCTACATTGGACCAAGATGTTGGGTTAAGTGCGGTCATGCGATCTCGAACACCCCTGTAATATTTACGTGGGAGTGGAAGCCGACGACTGGTAAACTTTCAGACATATAAACGGCCAAAATAGGAGGATAAACTACTCATAAAATGCATAATCATAAATATTATACACCATGAGTTCATTATATGACTCTTACAACCAAACACAAACTACTCAAATATTATGTCCTTGGAGCACTGGCCTTCTACAATACGGGCTCCCTCAAGGACCTCGTCGAAATACCTCTCCGACCGCCAGTGCTCCTTGCCCTCAAGTGGCCCTGCAGTGGCAATCTTGGTGGCTCTCATCTTCGCCAACTGGACCTTCACACGGACAAAGGCCATCTGAGCACCCTCAATACAGGATGACCGCTTGAGGGCATCAATCCGAGGTAGCGCCTCCACCAGCCTCCTCACGAGCCCAAAGTGGCTGCTAGGTACAGCTTCGGCTGGCCATAGATGGACTATTACGTCCTTCATGGCCAGGTCAGCCATCCTATGTAGTTCAGACAGCTGCTTCAGCTAGTCGGACAGGGGCACTGGAAGCTCCACGCAAGGTACTACGACCAGAATAGCTTTTCCGTTGAGCTCCCCTCTTCGGCTCGAAAAAATGCGGCGGCGTTCGCAATGCTCCTTGGTAGGTCGGCAAAGGCGCCTGGAGAACTCTGAACTCGGGTTAGTAAAATATATCTTCTACTGGCATACCTACTTTCCATAATAAAGGCCTTACTAGCTGCAATCCGCCTCGCCTCTTGGATTTCTTGTCGAGCATCTTGGGCATCAGCCCGGGCCTCCTTCAGTCTCTCATAGGATTTGGCAAGCTCGAAGGCTTGCTCCGAACTCGGCTGCTCCAAGGACTCGCATCTAGCAATAGCATCCTTGAGCTCTTTCTCAACCTCACCCACCTGCGCCTCGTGTCGTTGGCGGACGGTCTACTCCTCCTCTAAGCTTCTGGTCGCCTTGTCCCTGGCCGCCTTGCTCGCCTCCGCCTCCCTCTTGGCTTCGGCGAGGGCGCTTCTGAGGGACTCAACCTCATCGGCGCCAACTGTGAACATAGTTAAAAAACATTTTTTTAGTCTGTTTCAAACAACTCACACTTATAGAGTTGGATATATATACTCAATGCATGCATACCTTGCGTCTCCTCCAACCGCTTGTTGATGCGGATTACTTCTTCATCAGCCAGCCGTAGCTTCTGAGTGAGTGCGGAAACTTCGGCGGACTGGGCGCTAGCCGCCAGCAGGGAAGCATGTTTTACAATAGAGTGTCACCTCTTCCGAACACTATGTGATCCTTTGTCCGACTTCTTCAAAGCCGGATAGAGTCTCAGGGGCTACTATCTATACACGGGCATATCCCTTTATTGAAATCGGTTAGAAAATTACATCACATACCTCAAAGCACGTTACCATACTGGTAAAGGATTCGTTCGGCCCGCTTTTGGCGGACTGAATCTTCTCAACCACAACACACATCAGGGTGCGATGCTCCTCCATGACGAAAGCATGACGAAGCGCTTCCGCCAAATTATCCGGTGCTTTCGGATTCGTGGAGGTCGCCGATGGAGTCGATGCTCCCCCCTCCTTCAAAGGGGGTCGCTCGCCTGACTCCGGAACTGTACTGGTTTCCGGAATAGTGTTTGGCTGGGGGCCGGATTGGTCATGGCCCCCGTCCTCAGTCTCCATGGGGTTGGCCCTCCCATGTCTTCGGCAGCCGAGGTATTACCCTCTGGCGTTGTCCTGACGGCCTCCTGCACCTCTTCATGGCCTGGAGAGGCTCTGCAAGACACGACTTTGGTGTCGTCCGGAGTAGTAGGCGGGGAGGCTCGCGGAGGCGTCTTGCTCTCCACCATCCCTGGCTCCAACGAACTCCCCAGAGACGATATTTGAGGGAGATCGCGGGCCGGACTGAAATGCACAATATAGTGTATTAGAAACTACAAATCATAAAGACCGATATATGAGAAGGCATCCTTGGATACTTACGAGTCGGCCAGGGGCTTCGACCTTAGGCACCGTTTGGGGACGACTTCGGCATCCAAATCTGAGTCATCCGGGAGGGATATCTTCTCTCCCTTGGATGCTGCTCTTTTCTTCCTCCTCCCCTTATGGGGAGAATTGCTCTCTTCCTCCTCCTCCTTGTCATCTTCATCTCCCTCGTGGAAGGAAAAGGCTTCGGAATCCCCGGACATAGCGTTCGGGGGACCTTTATGGCGGAGGCGGCTTTTGGCCTCCTTGCCCCTCTTCTTGGTTTTCTTCTCTAGCACCTAGTATGGTGTCAGAACCAACATCCTCGTCAGCATAGGTTTAGCTGGGCTTTCAGGCAGCAGAGTTGGACACTTGATCCGCTCCGCCTTCTTCGTCCAGCCCTGTTTAAAGTATGGAAATCTCAATACACCCCTGTGATTTCCGGACTAAGTTATATTCAGAAACTAAGAAACTTACCAGAGTAGCTGGGAGAGCACAGTCGAGACCGATGTCGTCAGTCGTCTCCGGCCATGATTTCTGCTTCTGGGCCTTGAAAAGTAGCCTCCAGATATCTTCGTGCGTCGTGCCGAAGAATCGCTACAGGGTCCGTGGCCCTTCCGAATTGAACACCCACATGTGGAGAGGTCGGCGCTGGCAGGGAAGGGTCCGGCAGAATAGCATCACCGGAACCACATCCGTTAGGTCAATGTTCCTTTCTATGATGTTTTTGGCGCGCTTTTGCAGCATCAACACCTCGTCTGCTAACCCCCAGTCCAGACCCTTGTTGATCCATGATGCTAGCCGCATTGGGGTCCAGATCTAAACTCAGGAGTGGCCACCCAGTTGGCGCTGTGAGGTTCAGTGATGTAGAACCACTCCTATTGTGGTGAAATCCTCTTTGGGCCAGGTGATGTTGGGAAGTTTGCTCGCCATCGCACCTCCGCGGTCTGCATTCTCCCCATCCACCACCTTTGGCTTCACATTGAAGGTCTTGAGCCAGAAGCCGAAGTGGGGGGGTGCGGAGGAGCGCTTCGCACACGACGATAAACTCCGAGATGTGGAGGAAGGAGTTTGGGGCTAGATCATGAAAATCTAGCCCATAATAGAACTTGAGGCCAGGACAAAAGGGTGAAGTGGAAACCCTAGTCCGCGGAGGAAGTGGGGGATAAATACCACCCTTTGGTCGGGCTCCAGGGTGGGGATGACTTGCTTCTTGGAAGGGATCCTATACGCGATGTCCATACTCAGGTACCCCGCATCCTGGAGCTCCTTGATGTACTTCTCCCTCACGGAGGAGGCTGTCCACTTGCCCTAAAAGTCGGATCCGGACATGAATGGAGAGGTTGGTGGCAGTGGGAGGTTTCGAGGCTCGGGCACTAGAGCTTGGAGATAGGGAGGCAGAGGAAGGAAGAAGGCGTGGATAGAAAAGCTGAATCTTTTCCCATTTATATAAGCCGTGAATACCAAGCGCCCGCCCCCTAGCCTTAAAACCTCGTCTGTTCCCGATGTGGGTATATGCCACAGTCGGTTGGATTACCCAGATATCATTGATATGCAATCATGTATTAAGTGGGCACGATCTCTGTTTTGACGGGACGTGCCAATGAGGCGTGGCCTCGAAACACAGAACGCGGGGTGTGAAAACGGTTCGAAATGCCGAAAGGTCAAGTCTGACGCTTCGCCGGAAAAGTTGTCAGTAAAAGATGATGTTCTCATTTCTTATCCTGCCTTCGCGGCTAAGGGTTGTGTTTATTGCGAAAAGACGGATACATTTCTTTTTGCAGAGGAAAGCCGAGGTGTATTCTTTAAGGAACCCGCCTTGCAATGCCGAAGACAATCTGAGCGCCGAATATATCATCATTGAAGACAGGTTCATGGGCTACTATGGGAGTCCTGGACAAGGGGTTCCTTAGGTGTCCGGTCAATTGATGTGGGCCGGACTGATGGGCCGTCAAGATACAAGACAGAAGATCATCTCTCGTGTCTGGTGGGGACTCTCACATGCGTGGATGGCAAGTATAGGTGTCCGGATATATTGTTCCTCTTCTGTAAAACCGACTTTGTACAAACCCTAAGCCCCTCTGTTGTCTATATAAACCAGAGGGTTAGATTAGAGGTAGGATCACAACATTGCTATGCTAGATATCTAGGGTTAGCCGAATCGATCTCGTGGTAGATCAACTCTTGTAACCCCTATACCCTCGAATATAATCAAGAAGGAGTAGGGTTTTACCTCCATTAAGAGGACCCGAACCTGGGTAAATATTGTGTCCCTTCTCCATTGTTACCATTGATCTTCAGACGCACAGCTTGGGCCCCCTACCTGAGATCTACCGATTTTGACACTGATAGTTACCTCGTAACCATCTCATGCCTCAAATTACCAATCTCGGTATCCATGATACCACCGTGATCATCTTGCGATCACATAAAAATCAACCAACTTTGGTATCCACGATACCTCCGTGATCCTCTCTCGATCACAACCAACCTCTTTCTCATCCTCGAACCGGGGTTATTATTAATCAAGTTATTATTATAGTTGGCTCATAGTGTGACCGACTATGAGCTGGGCCCATATTCGCGGGCACGGCAATCGATAGATTAAACACACACTCTGCAGAGGTTACCACACTGTACCCATACCACATAAACCCATGGCCTTGTGCTCCCATTCGGGTGGAACAACAGCATTCCGAAAAAACTGATCTATTGCCATCACACCCTCCCAGCCACTCCGACCAACTCCCCTTTGGGCTAAGTCCTGGGTGGCCCCGATGTCAACCCGTGACATCCGCCACCTATGTGGCCGGCCACCATCGTGGAAAAACATAAACGGACCCAAACGGGAACAAGGATCCTTACAACAACAACGAGCACACAAGGTTTATGTCCGCCTACCTGATCAGGGTAGCGCGCGCCCATAACCTTCCCTCGTTGGAGGCACCAGCGAGAGGCATGACAATAGACCGCATTAGGGACTTCCCATAAAAGGCAAATGCGCTTGCACTGATCAGCTTGATTTGGTGGCACCATGAGCTACTAGATTTGGACCCGTAGGTCTATGGTAAACTACTCACACATCATCGGAAGGGCAGCAAGGTTGATGTAGAAGCCCTCAACGATTGGTTCCCCCTCTGGCAGAGTACCAAAAAAGGCCTCTAGATAGGATCACGAAAGAACAGAAACTTAAGGCGGCGGGAAAAGTATTTTGGGTGGCTCTCTATTGGTTTCCCGATTTTAGAGAATTTACATACGTGGAATTTGGTCAGACGAAGCCATGAGGGGCCCACAAGGCATCAGGGCATGCCTACCCCCTAGGCGCGCCCTATTGCCTTGTCGTATCCTCGTTTGCCTTCTGGTCTTCTCCTGAAGCTTCTAGGGTTCTCTTGTCCAAAAAATCGTCAAAAATTTCGTAGCATTTGAACTTTGTTTGGTACAGAATTCCTGAAAACTCAAAAATAGGCAAAAAATAGCATCTAGCACTTGGCACTAGGTTAATAGGTTAGTCCCAAAAAATGATATATCATTGCATATAAAATATCCAAGATTGATACTATAACAGCACGAAACAATCAAAAATTATATATACGTTGGAGACGTATCAGCACCTTGTCACCTTGTGGGTCCCACGTGGCTCCATCTGACCTAATTCCACCTCTATAAATTCTCTAAAATCGGGAAACCAACAGAGAGCCACCCCACACACTTTTTCCGCCGCTGCAAGTTTCTGTTCTTCCGCGATCCCATATGGAGGACTTTTCAGCACTCTGTCGGAGGGGGAATCGATCACGGAGGGCTTCTACATCATCCTTTCTACCCTTCGATGATGTGTGAGTAGTTCACCACATACCTACGGGTCCATAGCTAGTAGCTAGATGGCTTATTCTCTCTCTTTGATCTTCAATACAATGTTCTCCTCGATGTTCTTGGAGTTCTATCCGAAGTAATCTTCTTTTGCGGTGTGTTTGTGGGATCCGATGAATTGTGGATTTATGATAAGATTATTCATGAATATTAATTGGGTCTTTTCTAAACTTTATTATGCATGATTATTATAGATTTGTATTTCTCTCTGATCTATCCGTTTAGTTTGGCCAACTATATTGATTTATCTTGGAATGGAGAGGTGCTTTGTGATGGGTTCAATCCTGCGGTGCTCTATCCGGTGAAAGAAAGGGACAATACATGTATTTGTATTGTTGACATTAAGGAAAAAATGACATGGTTTATTCATATTGCTTGAGTTTACTCTGTCTACATCATGTCATCTTGCTTAAGGCATCACTCTATTTTGTACTCAATACCCTAGATGCATGTTGCATAGCAGTCAATGGGTGGAGTAATAATAGTAGATCCAGGCACGAGTCGGTCTACTTGTCTTGAACGCGATGCATATATACATGATCATTGCCTTGAATATCGTCATAACTATGCACTTTTCTAGCAATTGCCCAACAGTAATTTGTTCACTCACCTACTGAATGTTATGTGCTCGAGAGAGAGGCCTCTAATCAAAACTATGGCCCCAAGTCTACTTTTATCATATATAAAAACACAAAACTACCTTGCTGCACTTTTATTTATTCTATTTTTTTTGAAATTTATCTATTTACCTACCACTATGAGATTTAATCCTTGCAAGTAACCGCCGAGGGGATAGACCACCCCCTTGTTTGTGTTGGGTGCAAGTATTCGCTTTTGTGTGTGCATGTGCTGCTAATGAGGTTCTATGTGGTTCTCCTACTAGATTTGTAACCTTGGTTATTAACTGAGGGAAATACTTATCTCTAATGTACTACTTCATCGTCTCCTGTTCGGGGAAATCCCAACGCAGCTCACAAGTAGCACCTATCTCCCCATCCATCACATAACCATCAGGTATCTTAGGAATTTCAACTCTAGTAGGAGATCTAGGCATAATAGGTGAATTTTCATCAGTTTCAGCAGTCTCTAGTTCTTTAGCTTTAGCAAGTTGTTCATCAAGAAATTCACCCAGTGGCACAATTTTATCAAGCAGAGTACTAGCATCATCACAAGTTTCATTTATACCGGAAGTAGTATCATCAATTACTTGCAACATATTAGATTGAATAGTAGGTGGTGGTGTCGCAAGCTTACATAAAATGGAAGGTGAATCAAGTGCGGAGCTAGATGGCACTTCCTTACCTCCCCTCGTCTTAGAGGGAACAATCTTGGTCTTAGTGTCTTTCAGATCTATACTACTATATAGTGTACCAGTTTGAAGTTTTGAATCTCAAGACTGGGAATGAATGTGGACTGTTGATATAGTCCATCGAATGGTTCAAAATGCTGGGTTTCGCATCTACAGTACTAGCTACAATGCATCTATAGCAGGGTTGAAGAATCTGTTGTTTTCCAGAACCATCTACGGATTATCAATTTTGGGAAAGTTCACCTGCTTGCTTCTATTGTGTGTCTATGTGCGTAGCAGGCCAAGCCGAGCATACGCATCGATAGGCGGTCCGTGAGCGCCTGACGGCATGCATGCTAATCGCATTAGCGAGGAGAAAGGTGATGTTTTCATAGAGTTCTTAGAGTTTGATGTGGTGCAAGTTAATGACTGACTAAGGGAATGGCGAGGTTGGCATACGCATATTTGATGTGATGATTAGAGTTGTGGATGGAGAAAGAGAAGCGAGAGAGTCTCAACTATGGAACATGGCGATAAACATTTATTTTGGAAAATATTAAAGGGGGTGGAAATAAGAAAAAACTGAACAAAAACTTCAGTTGTACCTCGCAAAAATACACTTTTGTTGTATATAAGTAAATTTCATACAGGAAATCAATTCATGCAGCCTCTGTTGGAAAAAGCAGTGCCTAGGAGGCGCTTAGGCACGCCTAGGCGCTAGGCAATGACCCAACGCCTCGCCTAGGGCATAAGCAGAAGTCTAGGCAGAGCAAGTAAGAAATTGTCTACCCAAGCAAGAAATCATGCCATATTGCACTAATATGCCAAAAGGGCTATATTCAAATCGTAGTAGCTGGTCGTTAACATGCTTATATGCCTAAATTAATAAAATACACATACAATAACCACATATACACCCTAATAGTAAAAATTATATAATCGCCTAGGCTGCGCCTAGGGCGCTTAAGCACTGCTTAGGCACTAGGCGAAGGCAAACCGCCTCGCTTACGCCTACCGCTTTTTCCAACCTTGCATGCAGCAGTTTACATTTTTGTCATGACACAATTTAGAGGAAATATACCGGAGTAAAACAAATATGGAAATGATCTATCCAGACTTATTATGGAGACCCATGTATGTATCTTTTTTTAATTTTAAATTCAATATTTTCAAATAAATTTATAGTCATATATATAATTTTTCTTCTCACAATGTAATAACTCATATATATCTCAATGGAAAACTTACTGAATTCCTTTATTGCTTGCCATACCGGCAAAAACTAGATAAGTTTGCAACATTGTGATAATCAATAATGAAGTTTTGAAATGTCCTGAAATTTAATATTGAGATGGAATTGATTCTAAGCATGCAGAGCATGCGCTATTTACTAGTTATTCATAGTGTATAAATCCCAAGTGAACTCAATAAATAGAGCTATGTTCCTCAGCAACGGCGCCAGAAGGCCTTGATAACCCACAAGTATAGGGGGTCGCGACAGTCTTCGAGGGTAGTATTTCACCCAAATTTGTTGATTCGACACAAGGGGAGCCAAAGAATATTTATGAGCCTTATCAGTTGAGTTGTCAATTCAACCACACACGGGAAATAATATTTCTGCATCAAAGTGTCTAGTAGCATAGTAATTTGATAGTTTTGATAGTAGCAGTAGCAATAGTAATAGGAATAGTAACAGAAGTAGTTTGTGATGATTGTAACAGCAGCAGCAGTAGTAACTTAGCAAAGATCAATATATGAAAAGCGTATGCATTGGATTAGCAATTGATATTTGTGTTGGATGATATTCATCACATAAGAGTCACAACCTAGAGCGATATAGAATAGCACCAAATCATCAATTCAATGTAGGCATGTATTCAGTATATAGTCATACGTGCTTATAATAAGACCTTACATGACATATTTTTTCCTACCCTCCCGTGGCAGTAGGGTCCATCATGAAACTAAGGGATATTAAGGCCTCCTTTCAATAGAGAACCAGAACAAAGCATTAACACATGGTGAATACATGAACTCCTCAAATTGGAGTCATCCCCGGAGAATATTCCAACTATTGCCACTTTGGTGTCTATGGATCACAACAATAACAAGTGCATATAACTTGCAGATGGGATCAAGAACTCAACTTTATTCATGAAAACATAGAGGGATCGGATCTGAAATCATGGCACTCGGGCCCAGTGACAAGCATTAAGCATAGCAAAGTCATAGCAACATCAATCTTAGAAATAGTGGATACCAGGGATCAAACCCTAACAAATTGACTCGACTACATGACAAACCTCACCCAAATCCATTACCATCTAGTAAGTCTACGAAGGAATTATTCACGCCCGGTGGTGAGCATCATGGAATTATTGATGGAGAAGGGTTGATGATGACAGCGGCAATGATATCCACCCTCCAGAGCCCCGAACAGACTCGAGATGTGCCGTCCCAATGTAGAACAGGAGGTGGTGGCGGCTCTGTATCATAAAACATGATGGTTCCTTCTCTCTGATTTTTTTCTCCGTGAGGCGGTACTTATGGAGTTGGAGTTAGGGTAATGGAGGCATGTGGGACCCACGAGCTCATGGGGCATGCCCTATGGGGGGAGGGCACCCCCTGAGCTCGTGGCTCTCTGGTGGCCCCCCTCCAATGGTTCTCTTTGCCAATAATTCTTATATATTTTGGAAATAATCTCCGTAAATTTTCAGCCCAATCCGAGAGCTTTTATTTTTACACAAAAATAACACCACGGTGGTTCTGCTGAAAACATCGTCGGTCCGGGTTAGTTTCATCCAAATCATGCAAATTAAAGTCCAAGACAAGAGTAAAAGTGTTTGGAAAAGTAGATACGTTTGAGACGTATCAGATCCACGCGCCATTTTGGTGGAGGCAATGGATTCCCTACGGATCAAGTTCGGCCGCTGTCAGGCATTCTCCTCACTAGCACGATGAAGCGCAATGCGGACGACCATCTCCTCCTCGGGCCTGACCAGGATGTTATCCTAGTTGGTCGATCGGTTGACGAAGGACTGGGATTTGATGTCCGTCATTTGAGAGAAGGTTGGAGTTTGTCGGAAGTGAGCTTGGGGGTGGAGGAGCGGGGAGTGAAGTGGAGTGGAGTGGCTAGGGTTTGGTCCGGGGAGCGGATGGAGATGAATCTCTACTCATAATGTGTTAGTTGGTAGAATAGCCTCCATGGTTTTTTCTTCGTCCCACCACTTTCGTCCGTTTTTTCCGTTGGTTTTTTTGTCTCACCTCCCACCACCCCTCCCATGTTAATTTTTCCTTCTTCGCACTTAAAACCGAATCGCGTCTGAAACTCCTTCCATTTATTCATGCTTGCTTTGGCAGGTGTCGATTCAATTCAATCATGTAAATATTTGGTAATTAAGAATTCAGAAATAATAACATATACATGAGATCACCTTCCAAACAGATCACCTCCCTCTCCGACTTATTTCTCCCACCGATCCCCTTCCATACTTAGCTCCACTAGGAAAAAAGCACAGCCGTCGAAGCCACGCCCTCACGTGATCATGTATCACAATGAGAAAATTTCCTTATACTGTTTCCCTCCACCACCCACCGTCCTCTCCATACCGGTTTTTCTCCATCCTTCCCATCGAACGAAACCCCAGCCAGCCGCTCGCCCACCATTTCCTTCCTTTCTCTCAGTTCCCCCAAACCCTAAGTTGTTCTCCTCTCCCCCAACCCCACCAGCCACCCCATCTCCCCCAACCCCGGCCTTCGCCCTCTACCCCACTGCTGGCACATCCTCCCCTCCCATTCTCTCCCCTACTAGCTTAGGCCGCACTGCTGCTTCTGCATCCGTGTCGTCCTTCAGCTCCACAGCCACACACCGACAAAGGAGGAGGCCTCTGCCTTCCTCAGCCCAGCCTCCATGAAGGCTTCCTGCTGCTAGTCCAACCTCCACAACACCTCTGCCTCTCCCCATCCCGCTACTTTTACTCGAAGTGCTCAGCGCCTGCTTCATCGGTGGCATGCGCGTCGACGGGCCACATCTAGCCTGCAGTGGCCGGATCGACAATCATGGCTAGGAGACGATGCATTTGAGAAATCATCTGCATGCAATGGCTGGACGAATCTCGCAGCCATGGTGCAAGGAAAGGGATCTGTTCCCATAGGTGCTTGGGGAGGCGAGCGGGCATGGGAGACCCGAGCTACTGTTCATGTAATATTTCCTCCCTCCCTTCCTTCCCACGTGCAATCATCCTCTTGTAGCACGCCATGCTCATCGATTTCTCAACATTTGTTTAGATGTTCAGGAAAAGGATCGAGGCATTGGGTTGAAGCATCCCGTGAATTGAAAGGTGCAAATAATCTTGGTGCCCAATAGTTTAGTTTTCTGTGTGAATAAGAATCTGAAATCTTTTTTTCTCCATATCTGAGAAACCAGTAAAGAACTTATGTTTCAGGAGAAAGAATCTTTGCGATGAAATCTGCTACCATCTCATATATAAATTGTGTTCTTTTTCAAGAAATAAATCAATAGCCTCTTGAATCAATAGATATTGGAAAGTTTGATGGCGATGTTATCTACAATAAGAGTACCTGAAATGAAATTTGTAGAGTTGGCATTAATATTCTGAGAAGAGGCGGACATTATATCAGTTGTCGGCTTGGTCTTTCTCTGTTTATTCTTTTTATTCTCCTTTTCTATCTTATATTCTTATTCTAGTTATTACATTAGGCTTCATTGCCAATTTATTCAGTCCTTATTTAATTTGGATGGTGCTTAACTATTTTTGTGGTACCTGGTACCTTTCATGATTAAGTAGACATCACATGTGACAAAGTAGGGACTAAATACACATGGTGTACTGTTTAAGCGTGCATACTTGGCCTATTTGGACTATTAATAGAAGCTTATGTCCCCTTTGGACTAGGGAAGGTATGTTAAATTGTACCAGCCATGTCGTTAGACTATATGTATCAGATTATATGTTTTTATTTACTGCGATCAAATGGTATGAAGGGCATGTGTCATTCATACTAAAATTGTTGAGCTATAATCTATTCAACTTGACTGTAAGTCATTGCATGGTAATATTCTATGTGCATATTCTAGATTGTTCTATGCAAACGCAAATGATAGGGAAGGAGCATGCCATGAGCTTATTGATTAACCTGAGAAACTAGCTAGGCTCTTTAGTTAACATCTACTACTGTGTTATTTGTTAATTGGCTACTTACATTGCTTATCTGTCGAGTCATTCCTTCTTTCTGTCATGCTTAGTATAAACTATATGTTCTCCTCTACAAGTCTTGCTACTGCCATATTGACCTCCATTTAAGTCTGGAGCCAAATTGAAGATCAAATTCAGGTTAGGAAAAAGGGTAGACTTTTTGTTATTGGTGAACCATTTTATATATTGTCAACTATACTCTCCTTATGATACTAACAACTATATGCACGGTAGGGATTTGTTTAACCATCATCAGAACAACTCCTTGTAGATCTGTTTCCTCAAAACATGTCTTTATCCTAGTTTTGGATCTGAATGAAACCCTTTTATACTCAGATTGGAAGGTGATCTTGCTCTATGAAGTTTAGAATCTTGTTGTTTGCTATGCCCGTCGGCTGTCGCTCATGTGTTGCATGTGCAGTATGAGTAAATCTCTCACTATACCACAAATTTGAACTTTACATTTACTAAAACGAGTTGTATAACTGAAACTCGAAAGTGCCCATGCTTAAAATATGTACATCGAGTGGGAACAGATGCTTGATTTTTGTTTTCGTGTAAGCCTTCCTATATGATGGGCTTTTTTTATGTGTGCAGTTGTTCCGTGCTCTTTTCTTCCCATTAGGTTGTTGTGTTGATCCGTGGGGATTTATTTTTACCTCTGCCATTGGTTCACTACAAAAAATACACTTCCATGATGATACGTGTTTGTCACAGTAGGTCGCGTTTTTTGTCATGCATGTACATCCATGACGATTTTATGACACAATCAAGATAGTCATACCTATGCTGTCGTAGAAGTGTTCCATGACATTACAAAAATTATCATCACGGAAGTGTCCACTTCCATGACGATAAATCATGCGCCATAGAAGTGCTTTCGTCAAGGGTGACCGACACGTGGCATCCACCGTAACGGAACGCCCTTAAGCTATCGGGTCCGGTTTTGGATCCGATAACCCGTTAACAGCCCGGACCAATGGGGATTTTCCATGTGGAAAATCATCATTGGCTGCAGGAAACACGTGTTGCCTCACCGTTGGGACAGATGTCATCCACTCATTGGACAGGAGGCGCCGATGATAGGTCGACACGTGGCACGTCCCAACAGTGGCCCATTCCGGTGAAAAAGGTCGGCCCAGTAAAAATTAGTTGCCTAGCCCATATAAGGCCTACTTGTGTCAGGTCCATTTAAGCCCACAGCCCATACGAGATGTGCCAATTCAGCCCGTCAATGGCCCGCTAAAGATTTGACACCATTGCAGCCCATCGTCAGCTCGCTATATATTTGGGCTCAATATCGGCCCAATGAGATTGCGGCCTGTTAACGGCCCATTCAATGGATGGGCCAATTCTCAGGATGTACATCTTTCGGCCTTTTAGCGACCCATTTAAATGTTGGGCTAATTTCCGGTCCGGTGTGTCTTTCAGCCTATTGACGGCCCATAAATCAGATGGGCCATTTGTACTCGGAACTGAGTTTCAGCGTTTTAGCGGCCCATTTAAGTGTTGGGCCAATTTCTGGCCCGTTGTCTCTTTCAGCCCATTGACGGCCCATACATCAGTTGGGCCATTTGTAGTCGGACCTGAGTTTTGGCCTTTTAGCGACCCATTTAAGTGTTGGGCCAATTCCCGACCCTGTGTGCCTTTCGGCCTGTTAACGGACCATAAATGAGTTGGGCCATTTGTAGTCGGACCTTAGTTTTGGCCTTTTAACGGCCCATGCCCTTCATGGTCCAATACCAGCCCGGTTTCTCTTTCGTCTTGCTAAAGGCCCACAACACTGTTGGGCCATTTACAATACGACCTGACTTTCGACCTCTTAGCGGCCCATGCTCTTCATGGTCCAGTACAAGCCCATTGTCTCTTTCGGCCTGCTAAAGGCCTACAGTATAGTTGGGCCATATGTAGCCCAAACTTAGTAACGGCCTGTTAACGGCCCGTGGAATCAATTGGGCCCACCTGTTGCCTGCTTCGATGTTGGCCTGTTAACGACCCGGGAGGTAAGAGGGCCAAAATTAACTTTCGGCCTAGTAACGGCCCATTAACTTAATGGGCCCACTAAAGTTCGTGCATGTCTTTAGGCCAAATTAGATAATTTGAGCCCATTACGACGAGCAATTATGCACAGGACCAAAACTGGTCAAGCAAAGGTACGGCATACAGGGAATAATGTTGCACATCCAGCATATATTACAGGAAATTACATCCACTGGGCAATCAAAGATTGATGCCAGTGCAAATAAATGAGCAGAACCTAACCATCTACAATGTCACAATCTGCAACCTCAGCACAGATGACGTCCATAAGCATGTGGGCAAGTTCTTGCTACTTCGCTACACTGTCTCTGAAAATATTGATTAGTTGTTGTGTCGCACGACTCTACGCCTCTGATTCATCCACCATTTCCATCATTGCTTCAGCCATTAATTGGTTCACAAACATACATTTATTCCGTTGCATTCGAGATAGAGGATACTGAACAGATTCCGATGGTGATTTTGGCAGGCTTGTATTATTGATAGTGGAGAGTGTCTCGACCACTGCATCATAACATAAATTAGGAGGGGAACCAAACAGATTAATCATAAGTTATTGCCATATTACCTGGCCTAGATTTATTGGGAAAAAACAATGGGGTTGCCTTGCTGTTTTCAAAGTTTGTCTTCTTATCTTCAGCAGCCTGCACCAAATTAACACACTAGCATTGCTATCATTGGCCAAGTCAGATAATTGGAAAGCAACATTGACACAATGAATGTTTGGGAAACTAGCCTACATCAAATTAACACAATATGGCACAGCTATCATTAGCTAGGTAAGGTAATACGAAAGCAACATTGACACAATGAATGAATGGGAAACCAGAGAAGCACTACAATTTAGTAATGTGTGTGATATGAGATAGTACACTCATGCAGCTCAGTATGCAAAACTACGAGGCAGTTTTCCTTACAAAAATCAACATTCGCGCCTTTAACATTTTGCTACAACTAATTTTAGATCAGATAAAGGTTAGATTCACGCCGATTAACAAAATACATGCTGATGTAAAAATATAGTGATATACAACATGTACTTACATCAGCATTGGATTATAGAGAATTCCTGCCAGATATTTTCCTCGAATACGATCCCAATGGAGGAAGTCTTCTATCGTTTAACCTTATTTTCTAAAAGAGAGATGGGTAAGAAACATGTAGAAAATATGATCAGAATGCTATAAAATTTTATGATGCGAGGATACGCACACGCTTCTTAGAATGGAGTTGACATTCTTTTGCTAGACTAGAGCGGACTAGTTCTTTGGCCACTGGAATCTGCTTATTATCAGTGGGAGTTGGGTTTCTCTGTGCTGGAGCAGTATCTATGAAAAATGGAGTTGGTTTATTATCTCTTGGCATTTGGATCTTTTGTAAAGACCTGGTTTGTAACCCTTCAGATTCTAACATAGCCGTCTTCCCCTTGCATGCCTTATATAGAAGAATGGTGCTTCAGTTATAAAACATGCTAGCTCGGAGATGGAATAGGTACTGAAGAATAGAAAGGCATGACATATTGACATGTATTCCCTCCATCCGGAAATAAATGGATGGGTCTAGGCGTATTTCAGTTCTAGATACATCCAGTTTTATCCATTTCTGTGACATGTAATCCAGACGGAGGGAGTATGATGTAAGAGCTAGGGATATAACAGGACAACACAGTAAAAAAACACTGAAAACCCACTGCAGAACCAAAGTATTCAAACCCACTGATATGAGATAGTACACTCATGCAGCTCAGGATGCAAAACTACCAGGTAGTTTTCCTTACAAAAATCAACATTGTGGCCTTTAATCATACATTTTGCTACAACTAAATTTAGATCAGATAAAGGTTGGATTCACGCCGATTAACAAAATACATGTTGATGTAAAAATATAGTGATATACAATAGGTACTTACATCTGCATTGGAGCACATAGCATTCCTGCAAGAATCTTTCCTCACATACGATACCAGTGCAGAAATTCTTCTATCTGTTAAGCTTATTTTGTAAAAGAGAGATGGGTAAGAAACATGTAGAAAATATGATCAGCATGCTATAAAATTTCATGATGCAAGGATACGCACACGCTTCTTAGAATGGAGTTGACATATTTTTGCTGGACTGGAGCGGACTAGTTCTTTGGCCACTGGAATCTGCTTATTATCAGTAGGAGTTGGATTTCTCTTGCTGGAGCAGTATCTATAAAAACTAGAGTTGGTTTATTATCTCCTGGCGTTTGGATCTTTTGCAAAGGCATTGTTTGTAACCCTTCAGATTCTAACATAGTCGTCTTCCCCTTGCATGCCTTGTATAGAAGAATGGTGCTTTAATTATAAAACATGCTACAGCAGAGAGATGGAATAGGTATTGAATAATAGAAAGGCATGACATATTAACGTGTATTCCCTCCATCCGGAAAAAATGGATGGGTCTAGGTGTATTTCAGTTCTAGATACATCCTTTTTTATCCATTTCGGCAACATGTAATCCATACAGAGGGAGTATTGTGTAAGAGCTAGGGATACGACAGGACAACACAGCAAAAAAAACACTAGTTGAATGTAAAACTATATGCTAGTGGAATACGTACAGAAAAAACTAAGGCAACATACACGTGTATGATTGGGAAACTAAGATGGCATTGCAACAGAGCACTAGAACAACACTTAAATGTAAAAAAACATGGTACGGTAGACAGATGAAGTACATACTGATGAATAACAATGCATAAGATATTCAGAAGCATGATGTCCAAATTAAGCAGATGGCATTGCGATAGAGTAGAATGATAGTACTTGAATTTGAAAACATGTTATCATGAATGGAATAGGTACTAAAAAATAGGAAGGCATGACATATTTACATGCATGATCAGCATGCTAAGCACATGGCATTGCAACAGAGTAGATACACTCAAGGACATTATATGCATGTTGTGCCCATATCACAGGCCAAGTTAGAGCAAGGACTTTGTGGGGTGAAGAGGATTCATCATCTTTCTGCAAGTCTTCTGAAGAACTGCCTTTACATGTTCCATCATGTTGGGTATCATTGACATCAAGTTTATTGGCCTTTACATTGCTCCGTGAGGTTCTTGTGGATATATCAGTGTGCGCAATTATATCTGACATGCATGGAAGACAACTAGTAGTTAGATTTATGTAATGAGTGCATGTAGGAGACGACATAAATAGTAGAACTGGGGTTAACTAGCAGCAACAGGTCTCATAAACTAAAGGGAGAACACAGATGAAAGCTACAGAATATGTATCGCTTGTACTCGAGATTAACTAGATGGCACACAAAAGTACTAAAGAACAACATAGGTAATACTAGAAGTGATATAATACTATAATCACCAGCCTATGGGATAGCATTGGCTGATGGATGATAACTATGGAACAGTGTTACCTAAAGAGCAAGTATCTTAGCTGAACTATGGAACAGTGTTAACTCCTGAACAAGACCCGTAAGAGATCAGCATGAATATACAGTGAAATGTGATAATCTATTTTCCATGCTTAGATGAATAACAAAGCCATAAGTGTTGCACACAAGTAAGATGAGGGTACAACCTATCTGGCCGCCATCGATAGGAGTGAGCATCATGTGCTGACTTGTCGATGGCCCTGCAGTTGTTGTGGTTGTCCATGTCGGGCACGCGCATTTGATGCAGGGAACTGTTGAGTGCGGACTATAGCTCCCTTCTGGTGTATGCTTCCCGTGTTGGTGCAGCTGCGGTGAGTCCGAAGACGGTGTGTCTGAAGATGCAGATAACGCATAATGTTCAGAACGACATATCTCTTTGATCTGAAGAAATGCACTAAGATATCAACAGCAAGGTACGAGAGTGGTCACACGTCTGTTTACTAAAGACTAAATTGGGGTCACACGATTTTATTTTATTTTGGTATTGTCCGATCTACGCCGGATGGCTTCATGGCCGTCTTGTGCCTCCCGGCTGACACTATTCGGAGTATTCCCCGAAGAGCCAGCGACCAACAGCGGAACAGCCTGCCTCTGTCGTCCATGGCCCCAGCCAAAACCCCGCTCCCCGCCCCACCGCATTGTCATGGTTACGCCGCCCCCGGGCCAATCCACAAAGACTCCCTGATACGTCTCCAACGTATCTATAATTTATGAAGCATTCATGCTATTTTATTATCTGTTTTGAATGATTATGGGCTTTATTATACACTTTTATATTACTTTTGGGACTAACCTATTAACCGGAGGACCAGCCCATATTGTTGTTTTATTGCCTGCTTCAGTATTTCAAAGAAAAGGAATATCAAACGGAGTCCAAACGAAATGAAACCTTCGGCAACGTGTTTTTTTGGAAGATTGTCATCCTGGAGGCTTGGAGATCAAGTCAGAAGATCTTCGAGGAGCCCAGGAGATAGGGGGCGCCCCCCCTACAGGGTGCGGCCCCCTGTCTCGTCGACCCCTCGAGCACCCCCCGACTGACTTCTTTCGCCTATATAATCCTACGTACCCTAAAACCATTGAATATCAAGATAGATCGGGAGTTCCGCCGCCGCAAGCCTCTGTAGCCACCAAAAACCTCTCGAGAGCCCTTCCCGGCACCCTGCCGGAGGGGGGGTCCTTCATCGATGGCCATCTTCATCATCCCGGCGCTCTCCATGACGAGGAGGGAGTAGTTCACCCTCGGGGCTGAGGGTATGTACAAGTAGCTATGTGTTTGATCTCTCTCTCTCTCGTGTTCTCTCTCGTGTTCCCTCTATGGCACGATCTTGATGTATCCCGAGCTTTGCTATTGTAGTTGGATCTTATGATGTTTCTCCCCCTCTACTCTCTTGTGATGAATTGAGTTTCCCCTTTGAAGTTATCTTACCGGATTGAGTCTTTTATGAGAACACTTGATGTATGTCTTACCATGCTTATCTGTGGTGACAATGGGATATCATGTGCCTCTTGATGTATGTTTTGGTGACCAACTTGCGGGTTCCACCCATGAACCTTTGCATAGGGGTTGGCACACATTCTTGACTCTCCGGTAGAAACTTTGGGGCACTCTTTGAAGTACTTTGTGTTGGTTGAATAGATGAATCTAAGATTGTGTGATGCATATCGTATAATCATGCCCACGGATACTTGAGGTGACAATGGAGTATCTAGGTGACATTAGGGTTTTCGTTGATTTGTGTCTTAAGGTGTTATTCTAGTATGAACTCTATGATAGATTGAGCGGAAAGAATAGCTTAATGTTATTTTACTACGAACTCTTGAATAGATAGAATAGAAAGGATAACTTTGAGGTGGTTTCGTACCCTACCATAATATCTTCATTTGTTCTTCGCTATTAGTGGCTTTGGAGTGACTCTTTGTTGCATGTTGAGGGATTGTTATATGATCGATCTATGTTATTATTGTTGAGAGAACTTGCACTAGTGAAAGTATGAACCTTAGGCCTTGTTTCCTATCATTGCAATACTGTTTACTCTCATTTTACCATTAGTTACCTTGCTGTTTTTATAATTTAAGATTACAAATACCTTTATCTACCATCCATATTGCACTTGTATCACCATCTCTTCGCCGAACTAGTGCACCTATATAATCTACCATTGTATTGGGTGTGTTGGGGACACAAGAGACTCTTTGTTATTTGGTTGCAGGGTTGTTTGAGAGAGACCATCTTCATCCTACGCCTCCTACGGATTGATAAACCTTAGGTCATCCACTTGAGGGAAATTTGCTACTGTCCTACAAACCTGTGCACTTGCAGGCCCAACAACGTCTACAAGAAGAAGGTTGAGTAGTAGACATCAAGCTCTTTTCTGGCGCCGTTGCCGGGGAGGTTAGCACTTGAAGGTATATCTTTAGATCTTGCAATCGAATATTTTTGTTTCTTGTTTTATCACTAGTTTAGTTTGTAAAAGAAAACTACAAAAAAATGGATTTGAGTTTGTCTCATACTCTTCGTCTTTTTAATATCTTTCGTGAGTTTGATGGTAAGGAAAAGTGTGCTCAAGTGCTAGAAGAAGAATGCATTAAAATGCTTGGTACTAAATCCTTGAATGATGAGCATGATTGCAATGTTGTTAGTATGAATTCCTTGAATACTCATAATTCTAATGATATGCAAAGCCACAAGCTTGGGGATGTTATGTTTGATGAATATGATATTTTTTGTCCCCCAAGTTTTGATATGCAAAGTTGTTATGATGAAAGCATGCCTCCTATTTATGATGATTATGTTGATCAAAGTGGGTTTTGAAGAGTGTCAACTTTAGGTAGTATTGATCCCACTATTTTGGAGGATATTGAATCTTATTGTGATGAATATGAAAGTGGATTTGGAAGAGTGTCAACTTTATTTAGTGATGATTCCACTATTTCAGAAGAGGTTCCAATTGATTATAAGAACAAAGTTGCTATATATGATGATTATTGTGATGACTTGTATGCTATTAAGAATAATGATAACCATGAAACTTGTCATCATGATTTTAGTTTTCAATTGGATTATGCCTCGCATGATAGTTATTTTGTTGAGTTTGCTCCCACTATTATTCATGAGAAGAATTTTGCTTATGTGGAGAGTAGTAAATTTTCTATGCTTGTAGATCATGAAAAGAATGCTTTAGGTGATGGTTATATTTTTAAATTCATTCATGATTCTACTGAAACTTATTATGAGGGAGGAATATATGCTTGTAGGA
Organism: Triticum dicoccoides; assembly: GCF_002162155.2. NCBI lineage: Eukaryota > Viridiplantae > Streptophyta > Magnoliopsida > Poales > Poaceae > Triticum > Triticum dicoccoides. The sequence continues at coordinate 513,354,204 of NC_041383.1, forward strand.
AGTGCAATAATATCAAGTTTCCTCTCTATGTGCTCAGAATTTTGAAGTTATGCTTGTTTTACCTTCCTATGCCAGTTGATTATTGTTCCCATAAGTTGTTTGCTCACAAAATCCCTATGCATAGGAAGTGGGTTAGGATTAAATTTTCTAGTCATATTCTTCATGATGCTCACTTTATGTTTCAATTCTTATCTTTTATGTGAGCATCATTGCCATCATCATGCCTAGCTAGAAAGGCATTAAAGAAAAGCGCTTGTTGGGAGGCAACCCAATATTTACCCTTGCTGTTTTTGTGTGTTCACATGATTATGATACTGTGTTAATCATGTCTTATAGCTTTTATTTCAATAAAGTGCCAAGTAGAGCCTTTGGGAAGACTTGGGTGAAGTCTTTATGATCTTGCTGTAAAAAACAGAAACTTTTGTGTTCACGAGAATAGCTGCCATTTTTTACTACAGAGTGATTTTAGGTTGATTATTTTTTAAGATTATTAATAGACAAATTCCTCAGGTCCACAAATTTATTTCAGAATTTTTTGAATTCCAGAAGTATACGTTTGATACAGATCACTACAGACTGTTCTGTTTTTGACAGATTCTTTTTTCATTGTGTTGTTTGCTTATTTTGATGAATCTATGAGTAGTATCGGAGGGTATGAACCATAGAGAAGTTAGAATACAGTAGATATTACACAAATATGAATTTATAATGAGTTCATTACAGTACCTAAGTGGTGTTTTCATTTTCTTATACTAACGGAGCTTACGAGTTTTGTGTTGAGTTTTGTGTGGTTGAAGTTTTCAAGTTTTGGGTAAGGATTCGATGGACTATGGAATAAGGAGTGGCAAGAGCCTAATCTTGGGGATGCCCAAGGCACCCCAAGGTAATATTCAAGGACAACCAAGAGCCTAAGCTTGGGGATGCCCCGGAAGGCATCCCCTCTTTCGTCTTCGTTCATCGGTAACTTTACTTGGAGCTATATTTTTATTCGCCACATGATATGTGTTTTGCTTGGAGCGTCATTTTATTTTGTTAGTTTTTGCTTTCTGTTAGTTACAATAATGTTTTGCACCTTTAGTTTCAATAAAAATGTCAAGGATAGCCTTTGCCATGCTTATTTTGCTAGTATACATGTTGCTGTTTGAAAACAAAAAGTTTACCGCTGTTGCAAAAAATCCCTAGAAAAGTCAGAGAATGGTATAATGTTGAATATTTTTGCATATTAATATATGGTAAATTTATTGCAGTGGTAATTTTCTCTCATAATTTTTGGATTCAGGGAAGTATTGATACTCTTGCATTCTTTACAGACTGTACTGTTTTGGCAGATTGCTGTTATGTTTGCATTGTTTGCATATGTTTGCTTGTTTAATGATCCTATTTGAGGATAGGAGTATTAAATATGCAGAGACATTTATTATGAAATGTTTAATAATAATTTTAGTAATTTGTTATAGTAGAAGATGATAAGGTTTTGCATTGTTTTATACTAACTTATCTCATGAGTTCTTGTTGAGTTTGGTGTGGATGAAGCTTTTGGTAAAAAGAGAAACCATGATATGAGAGGAATTAAGGAGACACAAAAGTTCAAGCTTGGGGATGCCCAAGGCACCCCAAGATAATATTTCAAGAAGTATCAAGCATCTAAGCTTGGGGATGCCCCGGTAGGCATCCCACCTTTCTTCTTCGACAATCATCGGTTAGTATCGGTTGAGCCTAAGTTTTTGCTTCTTCACATGAGTTGTGCTATCCTTGGAATGTCACTTTATTTTGTTTTGCTTGATGCTTGAATACAATACCAAGGTCTGAAATCCTTAAATGAGAGGGAGTTTTCGTATAGCTACATAATTATTTAGCTACTCATTGATCTTCACTTATATCTTTTTGGAGTAGTTTGTCATTTACTCGTGTGCTTCACTTATATCCTAGGAGTAAATGGTTGAATGAGTTGATTGTCATAAATCTGAAATTATATATGTCTCTTTTGCTTATCCCATGGGGAGTAATGACTTCACATCTAAGAAGTAGAGGTTGTAAATTTATTGGCGGTTAGCAAGCATTGTATTAGTCATTTGAACAATTCCTGAAAGAATATTGAAGGAAGAGAGATTTCACATATAAATATATTATCATAGACATATTTTATAATTGTGAGCACTGATTAAGTATGACATGCTAAAGAGTTGATGTTGGACAAGGAAGACAACGTAATGGGTTATGTTTTCTCGCATCTCAGTTAAAGTATATTGTCATGGGTCATTCAAACATGTTGAGCTTGCCTTTCCCCCTCATGCTAGCCAAAAATTCCTAGCACCAAGTAGAGATACTACTTGTGCTTCCAAATATCCTTAAACCCAGTTTTTGCCATGAGAGACCACCATACCTACCTATGGATTAAGTAAGATCCTTCAAGTTGTCATCACTGCAAGCAATAAAAATTGCTCTCTAAATATGCATGACTTATTAGTGTGGAGAAAATAAGCTTTGTACGAACTTGTTATGGAAGCAATAAAAGCGACGGACTGCATAATAAAGGTCCATATACAAGGGGCAATATAAAGTGACATTCTTTTGCATTAAGATTTTGTGTATCCAACCCTAAAAGCGCATGACAACCTCTGCTTCCCTCTGTGAAGGGCCTATCTTTTACTTTATGTCTTTTACTTTATGCAAGAGTCAAGGTGATCTTCACCTTTCCCTTTTCCATTTTATCCTTTGGCGAGCACTTTGTGTTAGGGTGATCCTGATGTATATATACAATTGGATGTACGTTAGCATGAACTATTATTGTTGACATCACCCAAAGGTGAATACGTTTGGAGGCAACATTATAAGCCCCAATCTTTCTCTATGTCTGATTAAAACTACAAAACCAAAAGTATTGCGTGAGTGTTAGCAATTGTAGAAAACTATATGATAGTTGAGATGTGAAGTTTGCTAAATCAAAGCTCTGACATAGACTCTTCCTGAAAATAAGATGAATTGCAATTGTTTTGATTACTAAGAATGAAGTTTGCTAGTTTTCAAGAAAGTTTATGGCCTATGCTTTAACATGTGAATTGCTTGTTACAAGTTCGTGAAAAGTTTTATGAGTTGAACTACTGTTATGACATATTATCATGCTAGTAAAGGTGATTGAAATTATCATTGATCAAACTTGTGCACCTCTAGCATTCACACTTCATAAATTCTTTCTTTTATCATTTACATACTCGAGAACGAGTAGGAATTAAGCTTGGGGATGCTGATATGTCTCCAACGTATCTATAATTTATGAAGCATTCATGCTATTTTATTATCTGTTTTGAATGATTATGGGCTTTATTATACACTTTTATATTACTTTTGGGACTAACCTATTAACCGGAGGCCCAGCCCATATTGCTGTTTTATTGCCTGTTTCAGTATTTCGAAGAAAAGGAATATCAAACGGAGTCCAAACGGAATGAAACCTTCGGCAACGAGTTTTTTTGGAAGATTATCATCCTGCAGGCTTGGAGATCAAGTCAGAAGATCTTCGAGGAGCCCAGAAGATAGGGGGCGCCCCCCCCCCCCACAGGGCGCGGCCCCCTGTCTCGTGGACCCCTCGAGCACCCCCCCGACCGATTTCTTTCGCCTATATAAGCCTACGTACCGTTAAACCATTGGATATCAAGATAGATCGGGAGTTCCGCCGCCGCAAGCCTCTGTAGCCACCAAAAACCTCTCGGGAGCCCTTCCCGGCACCCTGTCGGAGGGGGGTCCTTCACCGGTGGCCATCTTCATCATCCCGGCGCTCTCCATGACGAGGAGGGAGTAGTTCACCCTCGAGGATGAGGGTATGTACCAGTAGCTATGTGTTTGATCTCTCTCTCTCTCTCTCGTGTTCTCTCTCGTGTTCCCTCTATGGCACGATCTTGATGTATCCCGAGCTTTGCTATTGTAGTTGGATCTTATGATGTTTCTCCCCCTCTACTCTCTTGTGATGAATTGAGTTTCCCCTTTGAAGTTATCTTATCGGATTGAGTCTTTTATGAGAACACTTGATGTATGTCTTGCCGTGCTTATCTGTGGTGACAATGGGATATCAGGTGCCTCTTGATGTATGTTTTGGTGACCAACTTGCGGGTTCCACCCATGAACCTATGCATAGGGGTTGGCACACGTTCTTGACTCTCCGGCAGAAACTTTGGGGCAATCTTTGAAGTACTTTGTGTTGGTTGAATAGATGAATCTGAGATTGTGTGATGCATATCATATAATCATGCCCATGGATACTTGAGGTGACAATGGAGTATCTAGGTCACATTAGGATTTTGGTTGATTTGTGTCTTAAGGTGTTATTCTAGTACGAACTCTTGAATAGATTGATCCGAAAGAATAACTTTGAGGTGGTTTCGTACCCTACCATAATCTCTTCGTTCGTTCTCTGCTATTAGTATCTTTGGAGTGACTCTTTGTTGCATGTTGAGGGATTGTTATATGATCTATCTATGTTATTATTGTTGAGAGAACTTGCACTAGTGAAAGTATGAACCCTAGGCCTTGTTTCCTAGCATTGCAATACCATTTACGCTCACTTTTACCACTTGCTACCTTGCTGTTTTTATAATTTCAGATTACAAAAACCTTTATCTACCATCTATTTTGCACTTGTATCACCATCTCTTCGTCGAACTAGTGCACCTATACAATTTACCATTGTATTGGGTGTGTTGGGGACACAAGAGACTCTTTGTTATTTGGTTGCTGGGTTGTTTGAGAGAGACCATCTTCATCCTACGCCTCCTACAGATTGATAAATCTTAGGTCATCCACTTGAGGGAAATTTTCTACTGTCCTACAAACCTATGCACTTGCAGGACCAACAACGTCTACAAGAAGAAGGTTGTGTAGTACACATAACTCCCCGTCATCCAGATCCGGCAGCGGCAGTACCTTCAACCCATGCAACTCTAAGATAGCCATCTAAGCATTGCTTCCACGGCGAACTTGCGGCCCCGCACCCTTACGTTAGACACCAGCCAACCGGCAGCCTAGGAGCTCCGCCGCCTCGAGGGGTGCTGCTTCCCATTGGGAATCAATTAGCCTAGAATAAAAATTCAGACAACTAACGCCTAAATAAAGTGATTTGAGATGAGGGTGCGACCTATCTGGCGGCATGATGAAGTAGGCAGGTCCAGCTATCGAGTCGGTGATGCCGGCGCGGTTGCGGTGGCGACCGGCGGCAGGGAAATAGCGATGTTGCGATGGTCGATGGCTACAAGGAAGCAGCGCCGGGACTCTGGAAGGACCCGAAGTTGGAGCCGCTCCGGCGCCGTGAACAACGGCGGGGGTGAATCGGCTCCGGTACGTTTCACGCGGCCGTCGTCGAGGCAGCTCCAGCAGCACGGAGTAAGAGGCACACGGCCCAGTGCACAATGGCAAATGGACAGTGTCTCCAGCATTAGGGAGGAGGGCGACAGTGAAATTGGTGCGGTGGGGGCGCCATGGAGGAGGGGCTGAGGTTT
>NC_041383.1:513359957-513451075 GCF_002162155.2 Triticum dicoccoides
GGACACATTTGTCTGGAATGTGAGGGGGAGTTATAGTTCTACCCCTGCCTTTAGGCTTCTCTGCTTGGGTGTGTGTACTGAGGGTCGAGGATAGTAGAGTAACTTTGCTTCTCCCCAAATAGTGGGCGGGAGCGATTTCGGGCGAGGAGGGCATGTTTTGAAATATAGTGGGCGCGAGCGATTTCGGGCGAGGAGAGCGTGTTTTGAAATAGTGGGCGCGAGCTATTTCGGGCAAGGAGAGTGTGTTTTGCCGACCATGGTTTATGAATTATTTGGCACATGTCATTTCGGCCGAGGAGAAGGCGCGCTTGGATGAAGTTACGAACCTACCCTCGATGTACAATGGGCCAATTGATGTGTGTCCCACATAGGACAGTAATTTCGCGTCTCACATTTATTTTCTTGGGCAAATAACACCGAGCGGAGGATGTTTAATGGTTCTTTCAAATTTTGGGAGAACGAGCATCCATGTCTACCTTACCAATTCGATTCGAATCAAATTTTGAAATATTAGCTTGCCACTTCTTTTTTAGATGGAGAGATGATGCTTGGGAGTAATGTGTTTTTACATGCTCATTGCTAGCGATTTACTATATGACAAATAGTTGACCCACTCAAAAACGTGAATCAAACCCAAAATGAAATATCTCGATTCAATGAGATAGCTCGTTCACTAGGTCAAAATAGTGAACTAAATCCAAAATTGAACACCTCAATCGAGTAGCATGTTGTACAGTATTATAGTACTCCATGAACATGTTGAAAGTCAAATTAATGATCTTGTTTGATATACGCATATATCCATTCATGTGTGGATTGCAGACAACATGTTCTCCAATTTAAATATTTGAATGCAAGTTTATATCGAACATGGTTTATATCAGTCTTTGATGCATAAAACGTGACCTCCCACTCTCTCGGACTCATGTTCTCTCTCTCTCTCTCTCTCTCTCTCTCTCTCTTTCTCTCTCTCTCTCTCTCTCTCTTTCTCTCTCTCTCTCGCCGACAATCTTCAATTCTGTCGCACGCATCCAACACAAAAACCTTGTTGGTCCCTCTCCCTTTCTCTCCATCTCTCTCTCTTTTTGTGTGTGGGGGGGGTCTTTCTAGTTCACATGCATATATACTCCATCTATAGGTCTCTCTCGCACACTATGTATGATACTCTAGCTAGTCCAAGCTAGATATCTTGGGTGCACTCATCGTACGCACACAAATTCCTTGGCTCGTTGCCCGTAACTCTCTCACGCACAACTCTATTGTCTCGGAGCTCTTCCCCCTCTCTATCAAACTCTCCATCTACCTGGGTCACACATACACATGCATATCTCACTCGCACTTGATAGTCCCATCTAAAACTCTATCTCTCTCCCTCGTTCTCTCTCCATCTCACACGCACACACACACAATCTCATGCCTAGCTAGCCAAGTATGATGGTCTCTCACTCAATTGTAGGCACACGCAGTCCCCCCTATATGTATATGACTAGCTAATCTTAGTCTCCATCACAAACATGTGCATGGTCTATCTCGATTTCTCTCAGGGCATCTTTCTATCACGCACGCACCTCCCTCGATCTCCCACCCATATAGTCCCCTCACGATCTCAAGGGGATCTCTCTATCACAAACACACCCTCTCTCCCTCCCCATGCGTCCATGTCCTCCATGTGTCCCTCTCGACCTTTGTTCCTTGTTGGCCAAACCTCTATTGGACATGTGCTACAGGGGTGTCTCTATCCGTTGGAAACAATCACACACTAGCTATCTTCGTGTATCTCCTCGCCTCGCTTTTCTATCTCAGAGATGCATGCGTGATATGTTTGCATAAGAAACGAAAAAACACACTCTCTCTCTCTCTAATTTATCGTTTGTTGTCACTTTCTCTTTCACACACATACTCTTTTTGCACACTTACTCATTCTCCTTCACACGCACTTGATCTGTCTCGACTTAGGCACTCTCCTCGGTCCATAGCATATAGATTTATTGAAAAGTCAAACATCACAAAGTTTGACCATGTATGTAGAGAAAAACTATTACATCTAGAACGGCAAATATATACCATTAGATTCACCATGAGATGTAGTTTTGTATGATGTATCTTTGGTATTGTAGATATAAATAACATTTGCGTAAACATGATCAAAGTTTCCAAAGTTTGACTTCTAAAAAATTTACATGCACTGCATTATCGAGTGGATGGAATATCTCTTTCCCCCTCTTAGCTATCTAACGCACCACTCAGCCTTATCGGGGCTCCTCAATCTCTCTCAAACTTTATTGGTCAGTTTGGTTCGTGACCTGACCCTCATGCCTTGATGGCCAGTACTGCCTGGTGTGAACGTGAGATGTAAAATATTTCTGCCTGGCCAGGCTTGTGTGGTGCTGAAGCGTTTGGTTCATGCCTGGGCCAGGCAAATCATCAACGTCCCATCAATAAATCCATGCAGCAATTATTTAATGCTAATATCCATCCAGGTTGTTGTTAGCCTCGTGGCCGCATGACCAGGCACGGCCAGGCGTTCGAAATCGGTTGCCTGGGCCAGGCTACTTGCAGTGTGTGGAGTCCAGCCAGGCTAATTGAAGTGCAAGGGAATCCAGGCCAGGCGGGCTTTCTTTTTCATAGGGTAGCAACCAAACAAGCGTGCATGAAATCCAGCCACAACCCCAGGCCAGGCAAAAGATGCTCAGGACGCAAGCCAAACTGACCTTATATCTCCCTGGTTCACACATACACATGTCTCGCTCATGCTATATGTATAGACCCATCCAACACTCTCCGCCTTTGTTCTCTCTCCATGTGACACGCACCCCCTAAGTACCATAATCCCTCACTCCATCATAGGCGCAAGCACTCCCCCCCTAAGTATGATTATCTCTTACTAGTCATCAGGAACACACGTATTGCCTCCTTCCATCCATACGTATGTCTCGATATCTCTCGAGGCATCTTCTATCGCGCACACACCTTGTCACTCGATCTCCCACCCATGTAGTCCCATCACGATCTCCAGGGGATCTCTCTATGACAAACATACACTCCCTCCTCCCCATGTCTGCATTTTCTCCATACGTCTCTCTCGACCTCTCTCCCTTGTTTGTCAGACCCCTCTTGGCCACGTGCTAGGGGTCTTGCTCTCTCGGTTCCAAACAACCACACACTGTCTCCTCACCTTGCCTCCGTTGTCAAAGATGCATGTGTGATATGTTTGCATAAGACACACATGCTTTTTCTCTACTTTTATCGTGTGTTGTCCATGTCTCTTTCACACACGCACGCACACTTTTTTCACTCACTGAGGGAGTCCTGGACTAGGGGGTGTCCGGATAGCTGAACTATCATCATCGGCCGGACTCCAAGACTATGAAGATGCAAGATTGAATACTTCGTCCCGTGTCCGGATGGGACTTTCCTTGGCGTGGAAGGCAATCTTGGCGATACGGATATGTAGATCTCCTACCATTGTAACCGACTCTGTGTAACCCTAGCTCTCTCCGGTGTCTATATAAACCGGATGGCTTTAGTCCATAGGACGAACAACAATCTTACCATAGGCTAGCTTCTAGGGTTTAGCCTCCTTGATCTCGTGGTAGATCTACTCTTGTAACACACATCATCAATATTAATCAAGCAGGACGTAGGGTTTTAACTCCATCAAGAGGGGCCGAACCTGGGTAAAACATCGTGTCCCTTGTATCCTGTTACCATCCGCCTAGACGCACAGTTCGGGACCCCCTACCCGAGATCCGCCGGTTTTGACACCGACATTGGTGCTTTCATTGAGAGTTTCTCTGTGTCGTCACTGATAGGCTCGATGGCTTCTTTGATCATCATCAATGACGCAGTCCAGGGTGAGACCTTCCTCCCCAGACAGATCTTCGTATTCGGCGGCTTTGCACTGCGGGCCAATTCGCTTGGCCATCTGGAGCAGATCGAAAGCTACGCCCCTGGCCGTCAGGTCAGATTTGGAAGTTTGAACTTCACGGCTGACATCCGCGGGGACTTGATCTTCGATGGATTCGAGCCACAGCCAAGCGCGCCGCACTGTCACGACGGGCATGATCTAGCTCTGCAGCCGGACAGTACCCTGGAGGCCGCACTCGAGCCAGCTCCGATCTTCAATTTGGAGCCGGCTGCGCAAATCGAGGACGGATGGCTAGACACCGCCTCGGGGGCTTCAACCTCTACGGCGATAGAGCCGAACACTGACCTTGTCCCTCATGAAGCCCGTGACTCCGAGGTGTCAGACTCTTTGCCGGACTCCGAACCTCCCACGCCCCCTCCAACCGAATCCGGTTGGGGCCGGTCATGGAGTTCATCACCACTGACATCTTTCAACACTCGCCTTTCGGCGACATCTTGAGCTCGCTAAAGTATCTCTCGTTATCAGGAGAGCCCTGGCCGAACTGCGGTCAGGACGGTTGGGATGCGGACAACGAAGAAATTCAACACCCACCCACCACCCACTTAGTAGCCACTGTCGACGATCTAACCGACATGCTAGACTTGGACTCCGAAGACATCGACGGTATGGACGACAATGCCGGAGACGACCAAGAACCAGTGCCTATCGGGCACTGGAAAGCCACCCCAACTCACGACGTATACATGGTGGATACACCAAAAGGAAGCGATAATGAGGAACAACGGGACATGGCGAAGGACAACTCCCCCAGTAAACAACCAAAACGTCGACGCAAGCGCCGCCCGAAGTCCCGCCTCGATAAAAACCGCACCCATACAGACCCGGCCCTAGAGCAGGGCGAAGCAGTGGACGGCGAACATGCCACCAAGCAATCATCCGAACACGGTGAACTGGACAAGCAACCCATCCCCGGCGAAAAACAAGAGCCTAGACGATCTCACGCCGAACACATCACCAGAGCATAAGAACCTTCATAAAAGGCTCGTCGCTACTGCAAGAAGCTTGAAGAAGCAAAAGCGGAAGCTCAAAACAGCAGAGGACGCACTCAGAATGAGATGGAGCAAAGTACTCAATACCGCAGATAAATATGACGCTAGTCGCCAAGCAAAGAGTTACCCGAAGCGCAAGCTATTGCCCGAATTCGACGAGGAGGCCTTAGAGCCCCCGCAGTCAAAAAAGAAAGAGGCCGCCTGGCCGGATAGACGACCAGATGACAGGCTAAGAGCAGCAAGGGGCTCCGCACACAAGTCGGCACACGATCAGCATAAAGATCCTCGGAAAAAGGATGACCCGGTCAGGTCTATCTATGGGCCAAAAAAGAAGACTCCAGGAAGCAACACAACCCGCCGAGCGTTTGAAGACAATGGCACACCTAAATACAGGGGCGCCGCACACCCACTATGTTTCACCGACGAGGTACTAGATCATGAATTTCCAGCGGGATTCAAACTCGTAAACATAGAGGCATATGACGGAACAACAGACCCCGGAGTCTGGATTGAGGATTATATCCTACACATACATATGGCCAGAGGAGACGATCTCCATGCCATAAAATACCTACCCCTCAAGCACAAAGGGCCAGCTTGGCATTAGCTCAAAAGCCTCCCAGAAAATACCATTGGAAGTTGGGAAGAGCTCGAGGATGCGTTTCGAGCAAATTTTCAAGGGACTTATGTCGCCCTCCGGATGCAGACGATTTAAGTCACATAAACAGCCCGGAGAGTCAGCACGCAAATTCTGGAACAGGTTCCTCACCAAAAAGAACCAAATAGTCGACTGTCCGGACGCCGAAGCCTTAGCAGCCTTTAAGCACAACGTCCGAGACAAATGGCTCGCCAGACACCTCGGCCAGGAAAAACCAAGAACAATGGCTGCACTAACAAGCCTCATGACCCGCTTTTGCGCAGGGGAAGACAGCTGGCTGGCTAGATGCATCACCAGCGACCCGAGTACATCCGAAGTCAGGGATGGAAATGGGAAATCACGACGCAGAAAAGATCAGCACCGGAATAAGGAAGATGGCCCAAATAGCACGGCGGTCAATGCCGGATTCAAAAGCTCTCGGCCGAATAATAAAACACTGCCCCTCAAGGACAACAGCGACGAGCTGTCCAACCTAAACAAAATTCTGGATAGGCTATGTCAAATACATAGTACCTCCGGGAAGCCTGCAAACCATACCCACAGAGATTGTTGGGTCTTCAAACAGTCCGGGCGACTTAACGCCGAACGCAAGGGGCTCGACACACCAAGCGAAGACGACGACGATCCCCACAAGCAGCACGCCGGAAAACAGAAGATTTTCCCACTAGAAGTCAAAACAGTGAACTCACTTCATGTGATAACACGAAAATATAGTGCGGCACCTGCCATACCAGGACACCATCCGCAGAATGGGGATAGACCCTACCAAAATTCGCCGTAGCAGCACTTCCTTCAAAGGAGTGACGCAAGGCCTTTAAGCCAATTGAACAGGCTCTGTACCACTAGAGGTTGTGTCCGGTTCATCCGACAACCTCCGTCGCGAAAAGCTCACTCTCCATATCGCCCCATTTCACAGTGGCCCTCAAGCACTACTGGGACGCGAAGCTTTCGCCCGCTTTAACGCAATAACACATTACGTGTCTCTTACGCTTAAAATGCCCGGTCCATGCGGCATAATCTCATTAAAGAGTAACTCTGAGTGTTCCTTGACCACGGAGAACGTGAGGCCGCCTTGACAGCCACACACTAATCCGACCTTGCAGGTCAAAGCCCCTAAAAATAGGTCATTCAGACCTCGGACACGGTTAGGCGAGTCCGGCGTAAATAAACAAGGGGCTTCCCAGCCGCATACCCCTTTACAAGGGGCTGTGCGTATAAACGATGAGAGCCAATAAAGCTCAACTTTATTCATCTTCCAAATTATACTTTATTTCAAATACAACTTTTGCACGATATTTCTTCCAAACTAAGTCCTTCTCTTTTACAGATGAAGCACGTGCTACACCCGTCCAGGATACAGCACAACGGAGACACAGGCGCAAACGTGCAGCAGGGACCCGTTGCAAGGATTCTTTTCAGATTAAGACCCTGCGTAAACCTTTCTTACTGTCTCTTGTTGATACACATCCCCCGGTTTTCTACCATAACCAAGGAGGAGGCTGGCGTTTTGGCATCGGCCGCGTCAGAAGTTCCCGCCTGTACCTGGACACTAGGGGCTAAGGGCATTGTTCTGCCCGGTATCATAAAGACCGAACACCTCAGGGAGTGTTCGGCGTCTCGAGTTAGGCCTTATATGCACCAGCTCCGAATCATGTCTTTGGTCAAACGTTGGGTTTGCCCGGCTCCTGTGTTTTGCTGCCTTACGTTCCGCTCCATCGGCTAATGCGGCACCAGGAGAACTACTGCGATTGTTGCCCGGTTCGGTCGGGCGAGCACCTCAGTAGAGAAAGCCAAAAACTGACTGTCATGATATAGCGAGAGACTAGTCAACCACTCGATCAACTATTGGAATGTTTAGAATTCCTCTGCTTTGACGAAGGACCGCTTCCCGGTCAGGCACATACGCGCCCCAAGTTCGGAGAGCGCGGTGCCTCTAGGGGCTATATAGTAGCCCCACCATCGAGCTCCTATGGCTAAGTGAAAGTGATAAAGCACTATAGTCTGGTTTCCTAGTTTGCTATGCTATCACCTCCTTCAAAGGACCAAGACGTTGGATTAAGTGTGAAAAAGCGCTTTTCTTTTTTGCAAACACCCCCGCACCATGTGCGTGGGGGCTGAAGCCAAAGACTGCAACTTTCAGGTTATTCATACATATACGGCCGCACAGGAGATAGTTCAATACTTGAACGCACAAGTATAAAAAGCCGTTGCATTATAAACATGATCTTAGAAATCATACATGTCATTTAAACATAACATCTTTCGAGCACTGTGACTCTATTACATGAGCGCCCTGCAGGACTTCCTCAAAATAGTGCTCGGCGAGTAATCGGCTTTTGTCCAAACCCCGGGATGCAACAGCGGTGGCATCCATCTCCGCCCAGTATGTTTTCACATGGGCGAGAGCCATCCGTGCACCTTCTATGCATGCCGACCGCTTCATCGCCTTGATATGTGGCACCGCCCCAAGGAATTGCTGCAACATGCCAAAATAACTCTTCGGCTTGGGCCTTTCCGGCCACATATGAGCGACCACATCCGTCATGGCAAGTCCGGACAATCTATTCAGCTCAGCCCACTCAGCCAGCCGATCAGTCAACGGAAGTGGATGCTCCGGACTATGGAATTGAGACCAGTAAATCTCTTCCATTTCATGATCCTTCTGGCTTCGGAAGTGCACGACTGCGTCCGCCGCACTCGCTGCAAAATCCAGATAAGGATCCTCCGCACCACACAACTGGCCCAGCTGAGCATACTTCGGATCCGTGCACTTCCTACGCAGAAGAAAGGGCTTTCCAGCCGCAATGTCTCCGGCTTGACGCAGTTCCTCCTTCATAGCCCGCATCTCACTCCGGGCATCCTTGACTTCGGCGGCGGCCTTCTTCAGGCCATCTTGCTCCACTTGGCGTTCTCCTTCAAGAACCTCACAACGGTTGGTAGCATCTTTTAATTTCAAGGCCATTCCGGCCATCTCTTCCCTGCTTCGGCAGTGAGCAGCCTTTTCGGCTTCTAGCTCTTCCGCTGCCTTCGAGGCAGCCGCATCACTTTTCCTGGCTTGCTCCTTGGCTCGAGCAAGCTCTGCTCGAAGGTCTTCCATAGCAGCGGCACCATCTGCATCAAGCATACAAATTGTAAGGAATGGGCGTCAGCTCCCTTACTAGGCGACCGCAGAGCAACCACCTACCTTGTGAATCATCAAGTCGTTTATTGACTAGCGCGATGTCCGCATCCGCAACATCGAGTTGCCTCTTCAGCTCGGCAACTCCATCAGTCCGGCTGGCCATCTAATGTTTCGCCACCTGCATAGGAAAGGCGACATTCTATTACTGAGACTATGATCCTTGGCACGTTGTCGCTTTCGACAGCATACCAAGTCTCAGGGGCTACTATCTATACAGGGCGCACTCCATGTGCAAAACTGTCAAAAGGTATGTCATTTTTTGCGTACCTCAAACCCCGTCAGCAAATTTCCGACGGCCTCATACAACCCGCTTTCGGCGGATGAGATCCTCTCAATTACCATACTCATTAATGTGCGGTGATCTTCCGAGATAGATGCCCTCTTGAGCAAATCCTGTAGCTCCACCGGCCGTACTCCAATGGGTGCCGGACTCTCCGGCCCCGCCGGACTCGGGGAGATCCTCCGTGACGACACCTCAGGGTTGCCCGCCCAGCCTGACGGGGTGGCAGATGGAGGCGTCTCGCTCTCCATCATCTCCGGACGAAGGTCCCCCGAAGTTGAGCTCTGCTGAGATGGGCTGAGATCCGAACTACAAGGTGAAAACTTCGGTTACCATTGGAAATAATATAGGGGCGTTCCCAATTACAAAATTCCCCCTTTTTTTACTTACGGCTTGCTCCTTGGCAGAGGTGGTAGTTTCCCTGTGCCCCCCTTCGCTCTCCTCTGAAGGCGCAAACTCCAACATTTTGACTAACACGGGATCCGGCGTGGTCTCAGGGAGGGGGCCCGGACACCGTATCAGTTTTGCTTGCGCTATCCACTCCTGTCCAAGGGATAGTTGGTTAAAAGGAAAACCCATGATAAATAAATGGACAATATGTCCGGACACAGGGCTACTTACTTGAGTATCCGGGCGATTGCAGCTTAGGCCGGCGTCCTCGGTCAAGTCTGGACGCATCTCTTGCGATCCGAAGAACAGTTTGTACATCTCCGCGGGTGTCAAACCCATGAAGTGTTGGAGAGCTCGTGGCCCCTCCAGATTAAATTCCCACAGGCGGAGGGGGCGACGTTTGCAGGGCAGAAGGCGCCGGATCAGCATAACCTGTGCCACTGCGACCAGATTAATCTCCCTTTCTTGGAGGCCTCGAATCCGGTCCTGCAATAGGGGTACGTCTTTGGACGGCCCCCAGTTAAGCCCCTTGTTGACCCATGACGTCAGTCATTGTGGAGGGCCCGAGCGGAAGACGGGCGGCGGCTTCTGCCTGCTGCCCCTTGGAGCGGTGATATAGAACCACTCCTGTTGCCACGTGCCGAGCTCCTCCTGAAAAGAGCCCTTGGGCCATGGAGCATCGGCCCTCTTGCTTATAACCGCCCCGCCGCACTCTGCCTGACGCCCCTCAATCATCTTCGGCTCCATGTTGAAGGTTTTGAGCCACAAGCCGAAGTGAGGGGTAGTGCGGAGGAAGGCTTCGCAGACGACAATGAATGATGAGATGTGGAGGATGGACTCCGGAGCCAAGTCATGGAATTCCAGCCCATAGTAAAACATGAGCCCCCTCACGAGGATCCATCGGGAAGCCTAAACCCCGACGGAGGTGAGACACGAACACGACGCTCTCACCGGGCTCGGGAGTAGGAATAACTTGCCCTCGGGCAGGCAACCTATGCGAAATCTCGTAGGTCAAGTACCTGGCGTCTCTCAGCTTTAGCACGTCTTCTTCCGTGATGGAAGAGGGCATCCGCCGGCCTCGTAGGTCGGAGCCGGACATTGTCGAAGGTCGAAGGTACCCGAATCTGGAGCCCTGGGTGTTGGAACTCAGGAGCGAGGGGCGGATTCGATTGAGGATTGAAGAAAAAGAATAGGCCTTGGTCTCATTATAAAGAGGGAGAATACCAAGAGCCGTCCCCGTGACCGTTTGGAACCCGCCTTCGTTGGAGGGGGCGTGGCAACGGGTGCGGTTGGGTTACCCACGTCCGTATTTATGAGAATCCCAGAATAAGGGGAACACGATCTCTGCCTCGACAAGACGTGCCAAGGAAACCGCTTCGCTAAACACGCTGAGGTGGCACAATAAAAACGATTCAAGAAAAGGCTTGGTAGTGGTGTGACGTCACGTCGCGAAATACGTCAGTAGACTGAACTTGTGTAAATATTATTCTCTCTATGGTGGTATGTGGAATATATTTTGCAGAGCCGGACACTATCCTGGTGTTCACAATCTTCTATAAATTATTCGGAGGAGGAACCCGCCTTGCAATGCCGAAGACAATATGCGCGTCGGACTCGTCGTCATTGAAGTCTGGTTCAGGGGCTACTGAGGGAGTCCTGGACTAGGGGTGTCCGAATAGCCGAACTATCATCATCGGCCGGACTCCAAGATTATGAAGATGCAAGATTGAAGACTTCGCCCGTGTCCGGATGGGACTTTCCTTGGTGAGGAAGGCAAGCTTGGCGATACGGATATGTAGATCTCCTACCATTGTAACCGACTCTGTGTAACCCTAGCCCTCTCCAGTGTCTATATAAACCGGATGGCTTTAGTCCGTAGGACGAACAACAATCTTACCATAGGCTAGCTTCTAGGGTTTAGCCTCCCTGATCTCGTGGTAGATCTACTCTTGTAACACACATCATCAATATTAATCAAGCAGGACGTAGGGTTTTACCTCCATCAAGAGGGCCCGAACCTGGGTAAAACATCGTGTCCCTTGTCTCATGTTACCATCCGCCTAGACGCACAGTTCGGGACCCCCTACCCGAGATCCACCGGTTTTGACACCGACACTCACTCTTTCTATTTCTCTCCCTCTAGTTAGGGACTCTGTCACGTCCATAAGCATATGGATGTTTTGAAAAGTCAAACCTCAGAAAAGTTTGACCAGGTATATGTGGAGAAAAACATTTACATCTGGAACGATCATTAGATTCATCACAACATGTACTTACTTCATACTATCATTTATCTTTGGTATTGTAGATATAAGTAATTCCTTTATAAACTTGGTCAAAGTTTCAAAAGTTTGACTTTAAAAAAATGTTGGAACTACATTATCGAACGGAGGGAGTAGCTATTTCTCTCTCTCTCTCTCTCTCTCTCTCTCTCTCTCTCTCTCTCTCTCTCTCTCTCTCTCTGCTATCTCTCACGGGCCTCCCCTCTCACTCGAACTCTCTATACCGACAGATTATATGCTCAGTGTGTCAGCGTATAGCTCCGTATACTGTTTAGTTAATCGGTCAACCAGTCCACATGCTGCCTTGTCAGCTCGTGTTCTGTATCTTTGTGTGCTGGCCCATGTGGTAGTGGGTGAAAATAAGTAAACTAGAGGCCCATCTGACACGCGGTGAAGTAAACAAAGTTGAATCCACTCGGGGTAGCACCCCGCATGCTAGTAAATTGAGGGAGCAATGAGGACACACTTCTTGCGCGTGAAGGACGCACTCGCGCACAATTCACCACTGCACGGCGGCATGCACAGAAGGACGCACTCGCGCGCACCCGGCACACAAGACACACCAGCACACATGTACACCGGCGTCGCCGCTAGTTGAGATGGACGGCGAGGCAGCCAACAAGCGGAGGTGGCTCGAGCCAAAACTGCATCCGGCGAGCTTGGACTTCATCAGCAGCCTCCCCGATGACATGCTGCTCGTCATCATCGGCCTCCTCCCCACCAAATCTGCCGTGCGGACCGCCCTGCTCTCCCGGCGGTGGCGCCCCCTCTGGCGCCGCGTCCCCCTCAACCTCACCGTCGATAGCTGCCTCTGCGACGGGGATTGCAAACACATGGCCGTAGTCTCCCAGATCCTTTCATCGCACCCTGGGCCAGCCAGACGCCTTGACATCTACATGTTCAGCACCAACTACAAGGTCCAACCCAAGTTCGACGAGTGGTTCTTATCTCCCACCCTAGATCAGCTCGAGGAGCTCAGCTTTGAAGCTGGACGATGTTGCTCTCTGCCGCCGTCCGTGCTCTGCCTCACGCCAACGCTGTGTCGCGCCAGGTTCAGCTCCTACTATCCTCCCCAGATTAATGTCGCGCCCGCCCTTCTTCTCCCTCAACTCAAGCAGCTCGACCTCTTCGACGTTGTCATCTCAAAGAAGGCTATAGAGCACCTGCTCCGCAGCTGTATTGTGCTTGAGTACCTTCGTCTTGAGCAGATCCACGGGTTCATTAGCCTCCACATCGCCTCGACGAATCTCCGATGGATTTATGTGTCTTGCTGGCCCCGCACCAAGACATCAATTGGGAAGAGATCACTCTAGCTGTTCCACGTTATGGTCATTGAGAATGCGCCTTTACTTGAGAGATTGCTTGTATCGGATCTAGAAGGTCCAACAAAAATCAGGGTCGTTGATGCGCCGAAATTGACAGCGTTGGTGTACTCGTCTGCCAAATTCTCCGAACTCTTTATTGGATCCGTAATCGTTCAGGTACAGCACTCATCTTCTTCTTCGTATTCTTGAAATTCACATTTTTTAATTTCTTCTTGATGTATTTATTACCGTCTTCCAGAAAAATGATTCCCACAAGCTTGACCCAGTCCATGCGCATAGTGAAGATCTTGGCACTAAAATCTATCGGCCCCAATCTGGATCAAGTTGTTGGATTCCTTACATGATTTCCGTGCATGGAGAAGCTACTCATCAAGGTGAAACTTCTTTCCTATTAGTAAACCATAATCACAACGTAGCTCAATTTTTTCGTAATTTTCCCAAATTATGATGACAAGTGTAGTGTTCAAAACTGCATCTACGCACTGCATCGAAAGAAATGTTTTTAGTATTTTTTTCTCACGTGATCACCTACATCGTTTTTATGATGTACTACTATAGTAGCCTAGGCTAGTCATAGTGGAAAGTAACTTAGACTACTCCAGTAACTCTATGGTTACCCTAAGAGCAAGTACTACCTCCGTCCTGGTTTACTCTTCCAATTTTCTAGTATCAAAATTTGACCATAGATTTAACTGAGAAAATGTTAATGCATGTCACTAAGAACTATATCGTTGGATTCGTATTTGAACATAATTTCAAATGGTGTAATTTTTAGTGACATGCATTGGCATTTTCTTAGGTAAATCTATGGTCAAAAATTTATACTAAATACGAGGTAGTACTCCCTCCGTCCCAAAATTCGCGTCTTACATTTGTTTAGATACGAATGTATCTAACACTAAAATGTAACTAGATACATCCGTATTTAGACAAATTTAAGACAAGAATTTTGGGACGGAGGGAGTACAAAAGTGGGCTATGTAGGCCAAAACACGTGCCAAATTCACTTGTGATGCATTTGGCATCGATGCCCCTCCATTGCTCACCTGGTGCCCCAATCTGGATCACCTACTTTGCTCCGGTGCCAAACTAACTCACGCAAAGAAAAAACACTGCGTGGGAGAGAGAGAGAGGACTGAGGCAATAAAAAACACTTGTTTGGGAGAGTGAGAGGGTGGTGTAGTTGGTTTGATTGATTTGTTTATACATGTGGGTCTGTGTGCACAGCGGTGCCAACTCTCTCACATCGCGAGAGCGGTGCCAAAATCTTTTGATTTGACATCGATGCATATTATGTGGCATACTTTTGCGATATATGGCATCGGCCACATAGTGGAAGGCAACAAATGCCCAAGCTCTTCACGTGCTCCTAGTTAAATGAGAGGAAACAGAAAGAGAGAGAGAGAGAGAGATAGAGAGAGAGAGAGTGAGTGAAAAAATATCACTAGCCAGCAACCTTATCGTATGAGCAAATGATATTGGTACCTCTTGTTGACATGGCAACCTTATACAGCCAGCTGCTCTAATATGTTCTTTTCTTTTGCAGATAAAAAAAGACCTGAAAGTGAAAAATGTGCTGCACTATAACAATCTCATCGAATGCCTTGATCTCCATCTTACAGAAATTGATTTAATCGACAACCGAGGCAGCACATCTGAGATTAAATTGGCCAGGTTCTTTGTTCTGGAGGCAAGTGTGCTCAAGGTAATGAGGTTTGGCGTTCTCTGGCGCAACAATGAATGGCGTGTTGATCACCACAAGCGTCTAAGCCTAAATGACAAAGTCTTCGCAGAAGCTGATTTTGTTTTTGAAATATCAAGTGGCCAGAGACTCGAAAACTTATTTTCCCATTAGTGACTTGTCAGGGCGGTGGATTTTAGTTTGTACAATAATGCTGCATCCACCTAAAGTAACGAAAGTTCTTACGTAAACTTCCTAGTAATTCCCTCTTCGTAGATGCAGCATTACTCCTAACATTTGTAATATCAGTTTGAAACTTGTAATATTGTCGTGTCCTATTCCTGCGTTTTCAAAATCCTAAGAATCAAACAGGTCCTGAGTTGGTGATGATGTTGTGCCTCCCATCTTTCACCAATAGCCGTCAGATCTAGATCTGATGCATACAAACCAAACTTCTCCATTTTTGCAAAAAGATGCACGCACTTGTTCCCTATTTACAAACAACTCCTTGTCTCTCACAAACAGCCTTATCTCCTCCCCACCACATCTAGAAGGCCATGGAAAAATCTGGCGCGATGGCTGCTGCCGGCGCCGTCCACCCCCAATCTTGGTGTTCCGTGCAATGCATGGGCATCTACGCATGGGAAATTATGTCGAACAGGGCTAGTTGTAAGAAGGCTAGCTCTACAGCCATGATGATAGTGACTACAGACGGTGAGGCTGACTATGGTATGCCGAACATAGCGCCTATACTCAGGTGTCATCTCCGGTGCAGGGTCTTGTCACTTCACTATGAGGAGCAGCACGTAATAATTTGACCAACGGGTAGTACAGTGCTAGTACTCCTACTACATTGGTAGTACTACTACTAGTACTAGTAGCACCACCGTCTGGATTTAGGAGTACTACCACGTCCATCTGGATTTTAGTATTTGACTAGCAATATCTAGTAATGCATGTCACAAAACATGTACTACTCCCTCTGTAAATAAATACATGGTGTATTGTTTTATTCCTATCGGCAAGAGAACTTAATGTCTTTTTGCTAACTAATAGGATTACATGCAGTGAACTAAACACTGCATGTCATGTTTGGTAGTCTCAAGTCATTGAAAGCATGCACGGCCCACATCTCTCATTGGTTTATATGTCACGAAATAAGAAACGAGGAGGGAGTTAATGTACCGTGCCTAAGTGTTTTGGGATTATTTGGTTTTCGTAAGGTGACTTACACAACATTTTTGTTTACATGCATTAACATTTTATTAGTTAAATCAAAGGTCAAAACTTGGCGCAAAATGCAAAGGGGACCAATAAACCAGTAAACATCAAACTTCTCTTGTTTGGCCCCAACTAGAGGTCCGGTGAGATGACTATATACTGCACCGGCACAGAGGGGGACGCAGCTTCATTGACTTACTGCAACTGCCTTTTGGGTGAATGACACGTGGGCCCAACGGGTGGCTGGCCCACCTATCATACAGCCAAAGGCAGGTGCAGTAGAGGGCCGACGAGTAGTACAAAATCCTACGCACCTACGCACGCTAACCAAGGGAAAGAGTGATCACTCGAATCACAAGATCAGTTGACTAGAAGCTAAGCTAGACCCATGGAGGCGATGAGCGCGAGCATCGGCCGGCTGTGCCAGATGGTCCACGACACCGGCCTGCGGCTTGGCACCAAGCAACGTATCCAGGTATTGCTTGAGGCCGCCAGGGTGAGGGGCCGCTTGGCCGACAGCTTAGTCTCCTTGTTCGACGAGGTCCTCGTCGGTTTCCTCGACAAGTTCACCATTGTCAAGTCCAGCCGACGCGCCCAGGCTCTGTGATGCCCGCCACCCTCAACGGCCACTATGGTGACAACCTCTTCGACGCACTGGTGGCCCTGCGACTGCCTGCCTTCACGCCGGAGAATGTCCACCTCGAGGTCGCGCTCGCCGCGCAGCGCCTGGCGCAGCAAGACACCATTGACATAATCACCCACGTCTACGCGCAAATCGTCCACAAGGACTACTACATGCAATAGGAGGACGATAGGACGCTGGCCTTCTTGGACCGCAGGGCAACCTTGGACGGCATTGTTCAGAAGCACGTTGAGCTCGCCGCCAACGCCGCTGCTCCTCACACGTCGGTTCGTGACCCGGCGCACTAGGGCGTGAGGATGTTGTTGATTGATCCGTATGTATTTTTATCTTTCCGTCAAATCCATGTAGTAGTATATGGTACTACTAGTAATTATCTTACCTTTCACATCAACTTCATAATTTTTGTACGTACTCCATGCATGAACGGCGCCAGAACCAAACTTCTCATTACTCTAGGCAAAATCGTTATTTTCTATCTATCGGTCGCGCCATGGAGCAGAACCAAATTTTACAAGTTACGAGTTCAAAAGGAAAAGGTGACGTGTTCGCGTCGCACCCCCACACAGTTAGTCCGGCACGCCGCTCAATGGGGAATGTGTGTGGTGTTGCATTTTCACTTACAAGTGGGACCGTAGTTGAGCAAACCGACTATCGACAAACCCCCACCCCGCCCACCGCGTGATGGCTGAGAAAACAGGAAGGAGGAGAGATGGCTGTAGCACGGACTCCAAGAAAATTGGTGTCCGATGGGACTCGTGTGGGTGGCGTGTGCCGTACTGCTAGACGTGAATGCTAGTTATGGCCCATGCCACCCGACTATATCGAGCCTATATAGAGGTGCTGGTTACGTAGAACAAATTTCCTAGAGTCCGTGCTCAGCCCTCCTCTATCTCTCTTCTCAGCCAGCCAGCGGACGCCGGAGCCCATCATCTGTTTGCTCACATGCGGTCCCACATGTCAGTGAAAACGCAAGAGGACCCACTGAACCTGCACATCTTTCACCTCGACGTGCTGGTGATGAAAAACAAATCCAATAAAGATCTTCGGTGGCCGCTTTACGAGTTACTCAAGAGTAGTAAGATTCTATTTATAGTTTAACCCAAGATGCACCTCACGTGGCTTCAACTACCACTCTATTTTCTTGCATGACACGACCTGGATGCTGGATGTCGCACGTGTCGGCAAAAGGAGGAAGAACCCGACCAAATCTTCAATTGTGCTCTTGGATTAGACTAATTGTGCTAACTTAAAAAATTTATTGTGTACTCCCTCCGTTCCAAAATACTTGACATCCATTTGTCCAAAAATGGATGTACCTATATACTAAAACATGTCTAGATACATCTATATTTTGACAAATAGAAGGCATGTATTGTGGAACGGAGGGAGTAGAATGGATGCAAGTTTTGGTATTGGGAAGAAGAGTACATCGATATATTGATAGAGCACAATTTAGTAGATGTTCTAGCACTTTTAGCTAGCATAGAGGCTAGAGATGAGACTAGTGCACTTGTTGATACTCCTACTAGAATAGAGGCTAGACA
Organism: Triticum dicoccoides; assembly: GCF_002162155.2. Lineage (NCBI taxonomy): Eukaryota > Viridiplantae > Streptophyta > Magnoliopsida > Poales > Poaceae > Triticum > Triticum dicoccoides. The sequence goes on from NC_041383.1 coordinate 513,378,080, forward strand.
TGAGACTAGGATGCGAGGAAGCAACGTCTACTTCTTTACACTCGAAGAAGAAAGAAGCACGCAAGATCGAGCCTCCGTAGATCAACAATGAATGCATCGAGAAGGCACTAATCCAACTTACATCAGCAGTTATGGAAGTTGGATATCTTCTAAAATGTATTCTTGTTGTTCTTGTTTTCTTTGGTCTTGCTTTTCTAGTCAAAATTATCGTTGGAGTTCATGCAAAACGGAGGTCCCTTTGGGGTCGTGCGTTGGAGTTGACCTTACAAGTGGGACCGCAGTTGAGGAAACCGACTATCGGCAAACCCCCACCTCGCCCGCCGCGCGATGGCTGAAGTTAGAGAAACGACGAGGTTGAAGAGATTGCTCTAGCATGGACTCCAAAAATATGGTGTCAGATGGAAGTCGTGCTGGTGGCATGTGCCGTACTCCTGGACGTGAATGCTTGTTCTGGCCCATGCCACCCTACTACTCCTACTACTTATATAGTACTAGTATCAAGGATTCGAGGTGTTGGTTACGTACAGCGAACACATTAACATAATGCTACAGTAAAAACACCCGCCCGACGCGCAAAGCATGTGAAGCTAGTACAAATAGTGTACTACTATTGTTGATTGGCCTCATCCGATAACCTGTTGCAATGCACGTACAATTATGTATTCAGAAAATATTTTTTTGCCTCATCGCACCACTCACTCAGAGAAGCGACTCGAAAACCATTCATAAATTTAGTAAGTTTATCACAAGCATATCATTTTATTACATACAACAGGTCATCAACCCACATCGACAACGAGGATACATTATAAATACTAAATTTTTCATCACACGACAAATAACAAGCAATGAAATGAACTTCAACTCAACCAATCCTCGGCGTTGGAAACGCTTGCTTTGAACCACAAGTGATTCTCTGGGACGGGCCATCCATTTTCAATCTCGAGACCAACGCAGGACTGATCATCCAGGCTGAAGCAGCCTACTATATCAGTACCAGGGTAGGGAACCACCCAAATATTCGAGGTATAGATACAGTTGCTTCTCATAAATGGTACTAGTAACGTTGTGTCAACAGCAGTTGGATCGCCTTTCACCATCATTGGATAGTTTTGTCCAAGGAAGAGCGAGTTTTCTCCAAGACTATCAATTCTGTACCAGGGAGAAGGTGTTGGAGCTAGCACACTAGTATCCATCCCGAATACCATGCAATGAGTGTTGGAATAGGTCCGGAGAGTGCAACCATGGGAGACTACACCTGCTTCCTTAGTAGTAACATCATTAGTGGGGTGTATACACACAAGAAGAGGTGATCCATCGAAATTAGTTGCCAGGCGCCACAGAGTATATGGGCGCTGCTCATCCTCATGCTTGTGATCATCACCATCATCATCTCCCCCTTGGTTATAAAAAATTTCAAGTATAGGTGGTGGAATGTTCACAGGACCTTGGAAACACAAGAAGAAGGTTAATTAGTAAAGGGAAACTTGCTAACCCGCATGCATGTGGATGAAACAGTTATAATTACGGTGGAAGATAAACGTACCGAAACTACGAGGATCCCATGCAAAAATAGTGCCATGAGTGGTGGAAGCAAACACAAGGCCTCGTATTGAATTGCATCACAGTACTCATCCGTGTACAGAAACTGATTTTTGAGCAATATCCATCCAGTCGTACCACGAAGGATGGGAACAAGCTTGTCGAAGATAGCAACAACTTCATAGTTCGTGTAATCCCAGGAGCAGTTGGGAACTCGACAAATTGCTATCTTCCGTAGAAGACAGTCAGCATGATCGTATTGAATGTGCGTACAATACCGGTGTGCTCAACCTCTGGGCAGTCTGCTGAGATTTTTGGAAGTGGAACCCGTTGATGAGTGTACACATTCACAAGTTCCCACTCACAGTTGGACCCAATATAAACAACCCAATCTCCGTTTGCGCCTGCCCAAGCCTTGCCCTCAAGTGATGACATCTTAACATCATATGTATCATTATCAAGCGGCATCAACTTGCACAAGGCGAGGCATCCATCGTCCCCGCGCCAGTCATCAGGGTCACGGCGAAGAAGATAGGGGAGATCAAATCGCTCCTTGACCCTTGGGTTCCTTGTAATGATGTTATTAGTTGAGTCGAGAATGGTATTGAACGAACCTGCCATGCTAGCCGAGGTGATGACGTCGCACCAATCAATGAGTTCCTGCACCACGTCATCTTTCAGATCGGGGCAAGAATAACGGGGTCGTTTCCGGCCTGTTCCCTCCATGGAGAAGACGATTGAACAATGGCAGAAGAAAGGGTGAAGGAAAATGGAGGAGGGAGAGGAAGAGTGTGCGACAGCAGTTCCAAATTGAGAGGGAAAGGCAAAGAGTCGGTGGACGGTTGCCAGCTTGCCACGGTACACGAAGAGGCGCCCCGGCCTACACATCCGTTCAGAAATACTGGTAGAAAAGGACTCGCCGTCGTCTCACTGATATGTTGGAACAGGACCACATGTCAACGAAACATGGTGTGTAATTTCTCGTGCAAAATGCGATCTGGCCGCGTTGGCCCGAGGTGCCGCATTAGTTATCGACCTTTATTTTTTTAATGGTGTGCTATTCAGTTTTGAAGCACGACTAACTGGTACTGTACACAGAGAAAATATAAACTACTCTACCACTACTCCACCTCTAGTGCTAGTAGTATAAAAAAGATATATAGGCTAGAGCTTCAGCGCTTTCTTGCTAAGGGCTGCCCACTTGCTTCTCACACTATCACCCTCTCTCTAGATCTAAAAAAGGCGGCCTCTCTCTCCCTCCTCACCGGTGGTCACAGATCTGCCGGGGAAGAAAAGGATGTGCAGCGTTGACGCACTCGTCATCGGCGAGCGAGGTCACGCACTGACGGCAAGGCCGTCCTCTCAGACCTAGCACCCGCGCGGGATGGCCTCCGTCCCCAAGCTCGTTGTCGTAGTGTGTGCAGAGGACGACGACCACGAGCGAAGCCACTTCCCGCCGACCCTCGGGTATGCTACCTCTTTTCAAACCATACCCTTGTTCTATTGCCCCATCTGCCACGTCGTTGCATGTGGACCTTTTTCCACTCCACCATCTTCCCAATTTTATATGCTCTGCTTTGCTGGCCACGCAGACGAAAACCTTAATTTGCACTATTAAAGGAAACCCTACTTCATGCAGACTAATCCATGTCTGGGTTTAATAAGGAAAGGAAGGGAGACTGTACTGTCCAAGGAGAGTAGGCATCAAACCTGCATCTAGGTTGAAAAGGGGAAAATCAGTAGCTAAGGAACGAGTCTCGTGTCTCCTGGTTGAAGAAGGGTAGAAAGGCATGGCAACGCAATAGATAATGACCAGGTCAATCAGTTTGTTGTCCTCACATAGGAAAAAGGTGGCTAAAGAGAACAAAAATGGGACGTAATCCACATATGTTGCCTGGATATTTGTTGCTCTGGGCAACCATACCTCCCTCACCACTCTGCATCCGTGGAGGTACATTGTACTGGTGCGCCCACTATCCGAATGGGCCTCCCATGCTCTTATTGCCACTTTTTTGTTGTTAGTATAACGCCAGCAGTCGAGTCAAGCAATGCTACTACTAAAGTGATGCCACATTTAACTAATGCCACACTCAGTCTAATGCCACTGATAAATTTAAGCAATGCCATTTAATGTCACTGGATTATTTCAGGGTTAGCTGTTGATTGTGGATGTATTAAAGATTTTTCAGCTAAGGCATTCTAATGTTGTTGCACAGCCAGTATACCAACGATGAAACTTGTTACTACCTTCAGATTTTTGCACTGTTAATGCTTATAGATTACATACCTCACTTTCATGAGATAAGTTATTTTTTTTGTACAGTGTCACCAAAATGCCAAGGCGCTGATTGGGATAGCAATTTTTTAGGTCCCCACGAGTTCAAAATGATATTTACCTTGGAGGTACATGGTTTGCAATTTTTTTTATACTGTCATTAGTTAATAATGCTAGTTACCTTCAGACTTTTGTATTTGGTTTAATGCTCATGCACAGCTAGTATATCAATGATAAAACTTGTTACCTTTACATTTTGTATTGTTAATTCTTATAGAAATCTTCCAGTGCTAGAGTTCATTGAAATTTGTTCAGTAAAACCATTGTACTATACCCTGTAATAAACTAACTACTCTATTGTTGTACTAGCCACTGGATTAGTGTATATTTGTAGTATTCGAATGGTGTTGCATTAGCGTATGGACATAAATAAAGTGTGGCAAGCTTTCCCAGATATGTGCTCAAGAAAACTACTACCTGTTTTTCCAAATACTAGACGTTTGGGTACTTTAAATTGAACCGTGAAAACGTCTTATATTAAGGAACAGAGGGTGTAGAGTTCACTCAAATTATCCCTGTAAAGCTAGTCACACCTTTGTTAAAATTAATGTTCATTATGTTATTGGAGGAGGTCTATATGTTTGTCTCTAATGCCTTTCGACTACATACCTGACATCATGATGTAATGTTATGTCATTTCCTTTTGTACAGTGTCACTAAATTGTCAAGGCGGTGATGGCATTTTATTTTAGTTAAACTGCACAAAATATGCTTAAAAGAAGAGGAAAGGTCAGGAGTCGATCATTCTTTCAAAAAGAACTATATATGCCTTTCTGACATCGGCCGATGTTGCCTTTTTTATTCCTTCAAACAGGTGGTTAGAAACAATCTTACTACCTTTTCCATTAAGAAATTGGAATGCTTATATTTGTGAGTCTATGCTTCAACTAGTGTCATTTTCATAGTAATCACACTTTCAATATATATGCAAACAGGGATGCTCGATTTTAGTGGAACTGCACAAAAAGTCCAATTGGTTCAACATTAGGAGCATGTTTTCTTACAAACCTTTATATCCAATTGGTGGCAATATGAGCTATTCATTACGAAGGTACATGGTTTGCTACTATCTTGCTACTCTTTTTGTAATGTCATTAGATAGTAATACTAGTGGTTTGCATGTGAATTTATTGGCAGGGTGTACCTACATTGGAGGTGCAGGACAGGATTCAATGATTGGATGCTCAATTTCGGTTGTATCGATTTCACCTCTTCCATCACTGTGAACATGGATATACTTGGTTTGATGAAGAATAGGCGCTATATTTCTGCTCTGAACCAGCAAATCAATTCAGTATGAAATTGTCCAGGGCAAAACATAACTGTATCAAATTGTCCAGTGCAGAACATGACAGATGCTAAGCGGAAGAGACATGTTTAAACCAAAAATACAAAGTGTGGTATATGTTTACTAGCTGCTTGATATTTGTGCAGACAGAGATGTCTGCCCGCTACTATTTGGCAAACAAACAAAGTGATCGCAATTTTGGTTGAACTGCACAAGAGAATAGTATAGTCACTGCATGTAGTGTCATTTGAAGACACACGGGAAGACTGGATAGTAACTTCATGGACTGCAGAAAAGTAGTATTGTACTATTTAATGGCCAACACTAGGTGCTTCATTGCTTTGGTCTGATTATATAATGGGCATCATTTTGCCTAAGTTAAAGTTTGTATTCCGGAAATAGTCTCGCGGTGTGATCGAGAGAAGACCAAATCATATTGCAATGGATGTTCCTCCATCATGTGTGGTTCATTCTCATGGTTCCAGTTGTTGGTGAAACCACTTGCATTTGCAAGAGGAATTGTAGACTTCACAAACAAATTTCTCTTTCAGTCTGTACTGAATGTTGGCCAAGAGAAGCATCCATGTTAGTAGGAAGAACAGATGTTTTTCTAGATCTTTGCTTTTGGAGCTACATATTTGTATATGATCTATGAATCATTGAGATGCATTAACATGTTGATCTTATGTATGGGAATCGTACTAGTTGGTTTTAGTTGCGAGGCAAGATCCAAAGTGGCTGATCTTTGCTTTTGGAGCTACATATTTGTATATGATCTGTGAATCATTGAAATGCATTAACAGTTACTTATTTCTGTTTGCTCAGTGTATACAAGTTACTGATCGATCACTAGTTAGCCCACTAATGCGCTCCTGGCAGTTTTTTGAATAAAAATGCCTACCTCTGAAGAAACTGACAAGCTACACTATCCTACCTACTCGATCACATGGATAAATAGTGGATCACGCATGTACTACCTCCTTTCCTGTTTGCAGGGCTCAATTCAAGAAACGACCTACTCGATCCAACACGAATAAATAGCGGATCACGCACGTACTAGTACCTCCTTTTCGGTTTGCAGGGCTTAATTCGAACCTCTCACCAACCAAGGTACTCCCTTCGTCCGGGTTTATTAGTCCCGTGAGCAAAGCAGCAAGACCAAGGCATGGCAATAATTAACGGCATGCAGAAGTTTAAGCCTAATTAATTCTAGCGATTTAAGTGGCTGCATGTGTGCCCTCGACTACGACTCGTTGCATGCTGCTCCGCGTACTGGCTGCGAGCGATTCTGAGTGCCTGCATGCAGCCGGCCGTAATTAAGGCAGCTAACTGGTGCGAAAAAAGATGCGCTTTAATTGTTGTGGGCTTTTTAAATTCGTGGAATCATTATTGACAAGGAGGGAGATGATTCGAGTGCACTCGTTTGACCGTCATGCCGGCGTGCGACCCAAACGGGACGGGACGGCACAGTCATAATTTCAGTTTCTCTAGTTTTCCACGGCAAGCTTGCGCGCTAAGCCATGCCTGCTTATGCATTGAATTCTGATGATCGTTGTGCTACCTTCTGCCTATAAGTAATGTTTCCCAGCCTTCTCCGGTGGCACCATGACCCAACTCGCCATATCCTCATAAGCCCCCACCGGCCCGACGTCGCTCGCCACGTCTGCCGTGCCCCCGCCCGTCCGCAGTAGGCGAGGCCGGAGGCGGTCACCGCCGGAACTAGTGTTCGGTTTTTCACCAGAAGGCAGACGGAGGGAGGAGGCATTTTATCTGTCATTAGATGTCAATGCGGAGATCGAAGACTTGTTGGAGCGCGACCGCCTGGCGGAGGAGCAGGAGTTGTTGGAGCGCGACCGCCTGGCGGAGGAGCAGCGTATCACCGATTTGCGCTGCCAGCGGGACATGGAGTAGCAGCGCACCGACGCTTTGAGTCGCGAGCAGAGCGCCCGCAACTGGGCCGACTACGTGGAGGCCGGCGCCCGGCAAATAGCGCTAGAGGCTGTCGGGCACACACGCGTTCGCGACGCTGATTTTTACTACCAGCTCGTCAAGTGGGTTTCCCGCTTGGAAGCCGAAGCTTCAGTGGACCATGCCGACATGGAAAGGGCCAACGCGCGCGAGCAACGCGCCCTATCGCACCTTTGGCACCGAGGCGAGGCGCAGGACGCCGGTGCCGGTGTTTAGCATGTACCGCACATGGTGGCCGGCGTCGTCTAGTTAGCTAAGAGTAAGTTAGTACTTGTATGCTACTAGATTATTAGTGGGAGTAGATAGTTAACTTGGCTATGATGGTTGTCAACGTGAAAGTTTAGTACTCTATATGTGGATCAGACCTGTTACTTTGCTCTAAATGTTGAACTTTTCGTTTGAACGTATGGAATGGGTTGTTATTTTTTTAAATGTGTCGTATTTGTCCTCCACGGGTTTAGAGGCTGACTTGTGGGCCTACCAAGTTGACGCGTACATAATCAGGAGATGATTGTACGTGGAGAGGATGACAGCAGGGACCCGCCAAGGTCATGGCAGTACGTAAGCAAGTGCCTCCTTATTTCAAGCCAATAAAAAATGGCTCCTCCTAATGGATTTCTGACATCTGGGTCCCATGCCATTATCAACGTAGTCAATAAACGAGAGAATTTCACAACGAGCGGCTGACACCAGGGGCCCAACAGCTCGCCCAGTTATTTTTCTTTTGGGTTAATTTGATAAATGCAACTCCAAATCTGGTGTTTCCAACAAATGCCACTGCAATTTCCAAACTTTGAAAAATGCCATTTCATGCCATTTCTAGTGGCATTTTTCGAAGTCTGGAGTGGCGTTTTTCAAAGTTTGCAAACTGCAGTGGCGTTTTTCAATGTTTGCAAAAATTGCAGTGGCATTTTTCAAAGTTTGGAAATTGTAGTGGCATTTTTATGAATCGCCATAATTGGAGTGGCATTTATCTAATTTGTTTTTGAGACGGAAGCAGGGTGTCAACTGGCTTGTGCGGGACACTCTGGCCTGTCTAAACAGCCTTTTCTTTTATGTTTACCACAGACCAGCCCAGTAGTTTTTTTTTTCTGAAAATGGTTAGCCCAGTTTTTTTGTGATTTCTCAAGTAAGTCTCTTTGTCTGGCCTGTTGGGCTGCAAATCTTTCAAGACGAGCAGAACTTCATTCGGCTGGCCAAGAAAATGACCTATTAGTAATGAGAAATAGGTTGTACATTTTTAAAACACATCAAACCGGCAATTAGTTTCAAATATCTTTTTTTCATTTCGAGATTTTAAACTGCATTGATTTTTATGCGTGGACAATTTATTGGATTTTATATTGATATACATTTTTTTTAAATCAGTCTGAATATGACTCGAAATTTAGGGATTAAAAACAGTTCAGACCGCACCGATATATGCAAAATTTCGTATAATTTTTTAACCGTGGCCACAATATGGGTTGTAATGCTAACGAAAAGAATATGGGCTCCAAAAAAACCGTAAGAATTAGCAAATGGGCTGTAAATTATTAGAAATAATGGCAGATGGCCTGTATGTTGTGTTCCACAGATTTGAGGCTTTCCTAAAAAAAGGTTGATGCACAAGCAGTGACTGTTGGATGTCCATCCAACGGCCGTTGTGCTTCTTCAATCTCTGCTCTTCCTGCTCCAGCCGCACAAACAACCGCTGGCGGGACTGCCTGCTCCCTCCTCCCCACGGTCGGTTGTGCTGCCGCGCGGGCCTCACCGCCCCACCGTACTCCCATCGCTGGCCTAGCCATCCCTCTACTCACCCACACCTGCTGTTATTCTCCGGCGATGGCAGACGAACCAGTAAACCATCGTACAGTCGTACTCCCCTCCGCGTGGGAAACAACTGCCGAGTCTTCCCTAGCTCCGTGTCGTTCCCTTCCTAGGCCTTGCCGTCGTCCACCTCCCTGGTGCTCTTGGCGTGGCGTGGTCAACGTGGTCAATGACCGACATGCATCTGAAGTGGATTGTACGTGGAGAGGCTGACAACTGGGTCCACGGCCGCACGCAAGGAAATGCCTCCTTATTACGCACAAAATAATGATTCCTCTACCTGACATCTGGGACCCATCGAAAGGGCCTCTGTATTTCGCGAAAAAAATGTTACAGCCATTGACAGCTCGGACCCACCAGCTATATCTTCGCACGCAAGGAAGTGCCTCCTTAAAACGCACAAAAAAATTAATACGTCCCCTGCTAGTTGGGACCCAGTATAGTGGGCCTACTAAGTTGACGGGGACGGAGGGCTTTGTCAACTTAGTCAATATGCACGGTTCTAGCTCGAGTGACCGTACGATGTCCATCCAACGGCTGTAGTGCTTCTTTAACCTCTGGTCTTCTTGCTCCAACCGCCCAAAGCAGCGCCGGTCGTGCCGCCTGCTCCTGCCTCCGGTGGCCGGCTGTGCTGCCGCGGAGGCCTCACCGCCCCCATACTACTCCCTCTGATGGCCAGGCCATCCCTCCACTCCACTCACCCACACCCCCTGTTATTCTGCGGCGACAGCAGCGCAGCCGAACCAGTGAACCCTCGTACTCCTCTCCGCGTGGGCACCCACTGTCGCGTCTTCCCCGGCTCCGTGTTGTCCCCTTCCTAGTCCTCACCGTCGTACACCACCGTGGTGCTCTCAGTGCGGCGTGGTCAATGTGGTCAACGACCGACTTCCATCGGAAGAGTACTGTACGTGGAGAGGATGACAGCTGGGTCCACGGCAGCCGCGAGGAAGTGCCTCCTTATTACGTGCAAAATAATTATTCCTCCACCTGACAGCGGGGACCCACCGGACGGGCCACCGTATTTCGTAAAAAAAACGTTTTCCCCCTGACTGCTGGGACCCACCAGCTACATCTTCGCACACAAGGAAGTGTGTCCGGACAAAAAACAATTCGCCCCCCTGACTGCTGGGACCCACCAGCTACATCTTCGCACACAAGGAAGTGCCTGACAGTTGGGACCCACCTAGTCGAAGCGTACGTAGCGTTGTTATTCTGGTCGCGAACGTGTACGTACATATATACTGGTCGATGTAGAGGCGCGCACGTGTCGTAATAGAGGCGCGCACGTAGCATGTACACGTACGTACAACGGCCAGGGTGCAAGAAAGAAAATATGGCCACATACGTACATACGGGAGGGGTCTCGAATGCCTAGTCACGCATACGTACGGCCAAGGCTTGTGTACATGGCTGGGTCGGAACGGAGAAACAGCATCGTCGTCGTGTTCATGGGGAGCCAACCGACTGGGTCGAAACGAAATGCGTCGTCGTGTTCATCAGGAGGGCTTGGACGGAACAGGCGATGGAACCGAGGCATGGCGTACCACAGAACGGAGGAAACGGCCTTGTGTTCGACCGGCCACATTCGAAACGGGATCCTATTCACCGGGAGGGGTCTGGCGTACCGCAAAACGGAGGAAACGGACCTCCTACGGTCGAAATGGGGGTCCTGTTGATTGGGAGGGGTGTGGCGTACCGCAAAGCGGACGAAATGGACTTGTGTTGGAGCGCTACGGTCGAAACGGGGGTCCTGTTCATCGGGAGGGGTGTGGCGTACCGCAAAACGGGACTCCACGGGATACTGTTCATCTCCACCGTCGACCTACTCCAGCCTCCACGGGCTACTGTTCATCCACCGTCGACCTCCTTCAGCCTCCACCTGCGAATGTTCATTCACGGGCTCCTGTTCATCCAGCCTCCAGTGCGCGCTACTCCACCGGCTACTGTTCAACCACCCCTCTCCACGGGCTCCTGTTCAACCACCCCTCCACGGGCTACTGTTCATCCGCCCCTCCACCGTCTACTATTCATCCAGCCCTCCACGGGGTCATCCTGTTCATCCAGCCCTCCACGGGGTCCTGTTCATCCAGCCCCAACCGGCTCGATCGATCGGGGTCCTATTCATCCAGAGGCAATGCCACGGGTCTTGTTCATCCACTCCCACCGCTCAATGTTCATCCAACCCCCCTCCCCCTGCAACGCTCACTGTTCATCCAGAGGCAGCATCGATCGGCTTCAGTTAGCAGCAGTAGCTAAGGAATCGCTCGATCGCTCAGGTTCAGTAACGCGTAGCCTGCAGTGCAATCGCTCGGGTTCAGTTAGGCGACGCCTCGCTCGGGTTCAGTTAGAGCCCAACGCCTCGCACACACGCGTGTACGTGTACGAGAGAAACGCGCATCGCTCGGCCCCCGACCACCCACCGTAACCGGGAACTCGCCGAAATTTTCCTCGCCCTCGCTTCTACCACGGTTTTTTCCGTCATGGACGGCCCAAAGAATGTCATGCAGCTGCGTCTCCGGCCCGCCTAGAACGAAAAGCCCATTTTTTTCATGATTTTTTGTCATAGAAGTAGGAACCCACCATATCTATGATGATACCAGGTTTTGTCACAATTATCGTCATAGAAGTGTCATAAGTATGACAGAAAAAATTTCGTTCGGCCCAAAATTTCACGGATGTGTCTTTTTTTGTAATGGTTTGCATCACCCTAAGACGAATTTCTAATCATCTTAGTACAGATTCTAAACAGAAAGCATCTTAAAGTAAATTATGTGCTGCTATGTACCTAGGTCGTCTCGTTCAAACGAATATAAAACGCTCTTCTTTACTTTCGGATTCATTTATTTATTTTTGATACTCTATTCATTTAAAAGTTTGAAGTTCAAATGAATAAGTATGTTTTTATTGTGTAGTTCCGATAGATGAAGTAATAGCTGCAGTTGCTCATGTTGTTCAAACCAGGCTTGATCCAGCAAACATAATTACTTGATTAATGGGGCTTATAAGTTGGTTGCTTCAACTGATAATAAATGCCCTAATATATGCAAGCTAAATTATCTCCTTGAGTCATGATTGGCATATTTCCTTGCTTGATGAAGGTTCCATCTCTACATGGAAGTTTTCTATGCATATCATGTCAAGTAATGTCCATTGTTCACTTGACTGCATGATCTATTACTCCCACTTATCCATATTTGTTGTCGCTAAAATGATGTATCTAGACGTATATCAATGCTAGATACATCTGTTTGAGTGACAATTAATATGGATCGAAGGAGTATCAAATTTATACAGTGCTCTAAGACCAATCGGATGAATAAGTTCCATTTCATCATTTTCTGTTTACGTATCTGTTTATTCAGGTTGATGATCTACACAAAGAAAAGAGCATGACAACCTCCATCTTGATTGTATGATCTCGTTCATCCTTATTTTTCAGACTGTAGGTAGATATTTGAACCAATTTGGTACACTAATAAGGAAGTTAAAACCTGAGAAATGATAAGATTGTATCGTTTGTGTCTTCATGGACTTTACTTTTATTGTTTCATGACTTCTGTTCCTGCCCAAATATTACACGGTCGCATAATTCTTTCCTAACTTGCGGATGCTATCCAAGCCACGCAATCCTTCCCTGTCATGCAGATGTTATCTAAGTATTTGTGTTCTAACAGAGATAAATTACTTTTTTCATTAAATCAATCAGAGTAGCACAAAGTCTAGGTCCATGTCTCGATGGCAGACAGAAGGAGGGGAAGGAGAGTAGATGTCGTGGTGATATATTTTGATGTAACACATGGCAAGTAGTGTTGCCCATTAAAATATGTCAATGATATGTATACACGTGTCAACAAAAACATCATTTAACCCTTATGACAGATGTTTCTATGATTGTTAGCTGACAGAGCATTTGTTGTGATGTTGCTGGAAGCGTCATGTATGACAAAGGCAGAGCCCATTGTAGTGCAGAGCAGAGTTAGCGCCATTCAAGTCCATTGTTGAACTTGTGGATATTACCAGATGATGTATGTCTTATTTTTCATATTAAAGTATAGCTTTATTGCAAAAACAACTTGGGGCAAAGCCGAGGAGATGAATTGCAAGGGGGAAGAGAAGATGTCTTCATAGATTAAATTTTATAAGAAAAGTAGTGTGCATACTCTCTCTGTGATTTAACTTTGACCACCAAACTTAATCTGTAATATATGTGTTGTGTGTCATAACATTATACCATTGGAGTTTTTTGTAATACGAATTTGATGATAAATTTTGTGACATGTAAGCGACAATTTGTTGATCAAAGTGCATGAGTGACGCGTGTGCGGTAGGTAAATTATGAAAGAGAGAGTAGTATTTATTTGCCCGAGTTGGATGGAGAAGAGACCTCATTAGTGTATCCTAGAGTGCATGGCAAAATTGAAGGCAAGTCAAATTTCGTCTTTGTCATTATCACGGAGTAGAAGGCATGAGTTCCCTAGATTTGGTCATGGTAAATATGTCCACCTCAAATTTGAATAGGATTTTGTCTTAATAGTAGTCATGATTTTGTCTTAACAATAATACAAAGTGATATTTGTTGCAAAGAAATCATAAGCCGCAAGCGACATAGTGTGAATTAAAATGTTTTTTTATCAGTGTATCATGGCAACGCATGGACATGTAGATGTATGTACATGGTAAAAATTTATTTTCTCTTGGTATTCCAACGAGCATAGACTGGTAAATTAATATATTTTATTATCATAACATTCAAAATACAGGCATTTATTTTTGTTATCACTATACTCAAGATAAAATTAATTTAGGAAATGGCAGGGATGTGTCGGGCTATTTTATTTTTTATTTTATGCTCTACCGGGACGGTAAAGAATTGGTTCGTCTGGTTTGTATGATGAGTAATCCCCATTACATATTTTAAGACCTTTGACGTGAGGTATTTGTGCTAACTACAAATATTGCTTGTGTAAAATGGGTGTGAGTCGAGCAAGAAGTTCTTGTTATACTTGCTCAAATATTATGCGAAGGAAGCTAAGAACAACATTTGTGATATTGTGCGAGAATTTCTTAAGCACGTCATGTAGATTTTAATTTGTAATAGATTTTTAGTTGGATAATCAGTCTATATGTATACATATTCAAATTGTCTTTCTGTTATCAATTTACATTGCAAATAAAGTGTACCTCAATTATAACCCGATTGTGTTCGTGCTATCTTTTCTCTAATATGTGAAATTTAACATGCATTATGTTTATATAACTCAGCAAAATACTATTTCAAAAGCTTGTGGCAACGCATGGGCATTCTACTAGTGTATATGTGATTGGGATGGGTTAGTGTGGGCCAAATCCGACGTGATAGACGCGCCCGGGCTGCCAGATATCCGCCCTATATAGGCTAAATATGTGAGGTGTCGGTCAGCCCGGGCGTTTGAGGCCGGTTTTAGGCGCCCGGCTGGGTTGCTTTTTTTTTATCCGGACCGGGTCGTTCGCCCGGGTGTTTGAGGGGAGTTTGAGGCGCCCGACTGTAGATGTTGTAAGAAGATGTGAAGAGCGTTCTCAATATGAGTGTCATATCGTTTTGGGCAGAGGTTGGCCTTTGAGTTTAGATGATTTTTGAAGAGTAGTCATCCAAATATATGCAGCTTTGAAAGCGCAGGTTTATTCCTGCAGGGGGTTAATGGGATATTTTTAGAACTTCGTCAAACTCTCAGAAATTTGACGAAGATCAGAGTAAAAAAATAAAAGCGCGGGTCAAACTAAGTCATCACAAAATCAGAGAGCATGCATACGGGATACATACTATTGAAGAACAGGTAATCATACAAGCATTCAAGCATGAGGAAGATGAATTGAAGAAATAAAAAATAGCATGATGAAAATCTTCAGTTCAAATTCTTCGGAAGGTAGATCATAGATTCTTCAGCAACGAAATAACTTAAAGGTAAAGGGGTTAGGAATTTGAAACCAGGTAGGCTCGGTGAAGACATCGATTTGGTAGAGCAGTTCTAGTTACTGTATCAAATGTACGTCTGGTTGAAGCGGCTGAGTTGAACTCCAAAGACACTTAGTATGCACCGTGTTCCTCTTGAGCTAAGGTCACAGCATACCTCACCCTATCACTCGTTGTAAGTCTTCAAGGAAGACTTCAAAAACCTTCACAGACTTGTTCATCGGCACACCACAATTACTCTTGGTTGCTTAGAACATGATGCCTAACCGTCTAGAATAATGACAGTCTTCAAAGGTGGCAGGGGTCGGATCATACAGATCAATTTCTTCAATGATGCTCAATCACTTTGGCTCTGGTTGGGTTTTTTCTCACTTGGGTTTCTCTCAAATAACAAGTGTCAAGTTCTGTCTAGAGCAGCCAACCAACAAGTGTTGTAAGGGGCGGCTATTTATAGCCAGGGGCAACCCAATATGAAATGTCACAAATACCCCTTCGGACATGACCGTTGTCAGGGTAAGGATCCACTCGACAACTGGCACGCGGCACAGGAACGGTCGGAAAATTGAAATCTCGATTTCGCCGCGGCACTCAGTTTCCTCAGGATAGGCAGATCGCACTGGCGAAATCCTAACTCTTCAGCCTGACCAAATTTGTCAGGGACCAGATGAATTGCGTGAATGTCGCTCGCAAATTCATCAGTTGTTCTAGAGGTTTCCTAAGGCTTCACTAGAAGCGGTAAGAGTGTGTATAGGATTGAGCATCACATTGGAAATATAAAATATGTTTTACCTAGACCCCTTTAACAGTACAGTTTTTCCTATGACTCAAATAAGAAGAAAGAAACTACGAAAACAAAAGTCTTCAAGCTTCAAAGTCTTCATATCAATTTCTTCAAAGGTCGTACCAATTTCTTCACTTGAAGAAATACATTTTTAGGGGTCGTCTTTCCGGTTAAACCAAATTTGCACTGACTATAACTCCTGTGTATACTCACAAATACATTAGTCCCTCAACCTATTTGCCTTCAATACTCCAAAACCACTAAGGGGGCAGCACTTACAAGCTTGATTGGAACCTGAAGGACCAAATGAGATAGTAGTTGGGGTCAACCTGCTCGTCGTATGAGAAAAGAGAGTAGAGAGTAGGCATTCTTGGAGGAGAATGGCAAGTCTTACGAAGAACCGAGCTTCATCGTTGTCGTTGTAGACAATATCCTGCAACAAAGACAACACATCATCGAGCTCAATAGAACCAACTTATTGTGATATGGAATGTTTATCTCGAGATGACTAGTGCTACTATGAGAGAAGCTAAGAAAGGGGCGGGGTGGTTTACGGAAGAAGCCACCAAAAGAACTGGGCCTCAAACTGGGCGGTTGCCAGTTCATTTATTCTTGGTGTTTCTGGGATGAGCCTGTTGACAAGTCTATTGGTACGTAGCAGATATGTATAGTCAACGATAGTCAATCGAAAGATGGAGCATAACTTACTCTAGCTCCAAGCGGAGTGTTACCGAGAAAGAAGAGGTACATGTAGGACAATTAGATTGTGCATGCATTGGGAGTAGCTTTGAGTTTTGAGCACAATTTAGTGAAGGCTGTTCTGCGTGGGAAAACAGGGCAAGGACATGATAATAAGAACACTGCTCAAACGAGTTAGCCAGAAAATTAGAATTTCACACAATCAAACTAATCAAGCACAGTACTATACAGCCTGCTGTGACCAAAACTGGCACTCGATTTAGTTTTCAGATTACCACAAGTTATTATTTCAGACGCAAGGTGAAGACCTTCACAGCTCAGCACCAAAGTCCTATGCGTGCATGTAACCCGATTCATTTCTCTCTCTCTCTCTACCTGCGTGTTTGACTGCACCTTGAGCAGCAGCAGCAGCAGCAGCAGCCTAGATGCTAGTAGTACTGCAAAGGGACCATACTCCTAGCTAGACCCAGCCCCTTGCTGATAAAAGTCATTCATACAGTTCAAATAGTATGAGTATACATATAAGTACATGCAGCCGGGTCTGCAGTAAAAACAGAGATCAAGCAAGTAGTAAAATATATACTGCTAGTGGTGTTTTTGAGTACTAATTAAAAAAGGCCAAAGCAAGAAAACAAAAGGCAACCTTATTTTTCCTTTCCCTCCCGCTTTGCAAAGATCCTTCCTGCCCTTGCTCCCACTACTATATAGCCTCCCCCTCACCTTCCATTCCAGAGAGAGAGAGAAGCAGAGGGCGAGCAAGTGAATGATAGCTAGACAGACAGACAGACAGAGAGGCAAGGCATGGCAGGCTCCATGCAGCTTGTGAGATGTAACTAGGTAGGGTGGGGCGGTGGCGGTGGTGGTGTGTGGTATGAGCATGATGGTGGGGGTGGGCGATCTTGTGCTGGCTGCTCCGGCGATCCTGCTCGCCTTGCTCCTGACTCTGGTGCTGAGCCACTTCCTGCCTTTGCTCCTCAACCCCAAGGCTCCAAGAGGCAGCTTTGGATGGCCCCTTGTTGGAGAGACCCTCAGGTTCCTCACCCCTCACGCCTCCAACACGCTGGGTAGCTTCCTGGAGGATCACTGCTCCAGGTATTTTTATTTCTTCTTCTTTTTTGTTATCATTCACCACAGCCACACCTCAAGATTTCTCCACAATGCAACCAAGCACGTAGTATTGTTTATCATTTACTCATGTGGCAGCAAAAGATGATGCATGTCGTGCATGTTGTCCTGACTCAGCACCTTTATCTTTGTGTCTTGGCTCCGAGGCTGTGATATATTTGAATTTCTACAGGTTTTGTGTACAGAACTTATTTCTGAAAAGTTTCACCTATTGTTTTATGGGGGTGAAAAGATGGAAAGATCTCATAAGACCCTCTAACAAATGATGGCAACTTAATAACATAAGAAAAGATTAACATTGTAATTGATGTGATTGTGCAGGTATGGGAGGGTGTTCAAGTCCCATCTGTTCTGCACCCCCACCGTAGTGTCCTGTGACCAGGAGCTGAACCACTTCATCCTGCAGAATGAGGAGAGGCTGTTCCAGTGCAGCTACCCCAGGCCAATTCATGGCATACTGGGCAAGTCCTCCATGCTGGTGGTCCTGGGGGAGGACCACAAGCGGCTCAGGAACCTTGCTCTGGCCCTGGTCACCTCCACAAAGCTCAAGCCAAGCTACCTTGGCGACATTGAGAAGATTGCGCTGCACATAGTCGGATCATGGCATGGCAAGGGCGGCAACATCACCTTCTGCGAGGAGGCAAGAAAGGTTGGTCACCCGGTGCATGCACTAACCACACCCAAAGCTGGCTAGACATGCATCAGTAGGGACATGATCCCGTGAAACATGGAGGAAAAACTCTGCACATGTTGCCTATAGCTACATCATCATGCTGTTATTTGCTGATGCATGGATATTTTTCAGACGCTGGCTTTGACTTACCAGGGTCATTCTTCTCCTTTTTTTGACTCTTTTTTTCTGACTCTTTTTTCTTTCCTTTGGCACAGTTTGCATTCAGTGTGATAGTGAAGCAGGTGCTGGCGCTGTCACCAGAGGAGCCTGTCACTGCCATGATACTGGAGGACTTCCTCACCTTCATGAAGGGCCTCATCTCTTTCCCTCTCCGCATCCCAGGGACCCCATACGCCAAAGCTGTCCAGGTAACTAAGTAAACAACTCTGGTATACCACCTTCTTAAGCTGTCAAAGTTTCCAGCACTTCTTATCTACTTCACCATGCATCAGGCTCATGAAACTCTGGTATATATTGTTCTAACACCGAGGTTCTTGGCTATGTTGATCACTCCTCACAGGCCAGAGAGAGGATATCAAGCACTGTGAAGGGCATCATTGAGGAGAGGAGGAAGGCTGACTGCTGCAAGAAGGATGATTTCCTCAACGTGCTCCTGTCAACCGATGAGCTCTCTGACGAGGAGAAAGTGAGTTTTGTGCTGGACTCCCTGCTAGGGGGGTATGAGACCACCTCACTCATGATATCCATGGTCGTCTACTTCCTTGGGCAGTCAGCTCAAGATCTAGACCTGGTGAAGGTACATACATACCTGATCAAGCTTAAGCCACAGGTGATTGGTGGTTGTGTGCATGTCACTTATTATATATGAACATGCTGTGCATGCAGAGGGAGCATCAAGGCATAAGATCTACCAAAGCAAAGGAGGAGTGCTTGAGCTCTGAGGACTACAAGAAGATGGAATATACCCAACATGTAAGTAAGATGATGATCATTCAGTACACGCTTTAGGATATGTAGCCGGTTGGTAAGCATGGATCCTTTTTCTTTCTATTATCAGCCATCTGCACAAATATGTGACCCTCCAAAACTGATGTTTTTTTTTCTGTCCATATGCCTGCCTATATCTGGAATTTTGACTAGAGCAAACAACACTTTGCAAGAACAGTGCAGATGGGGAAGGGTCTCTTAATTTGTTCTGTAGTAATTGGAATGGTTCAATGATACAAACATGCGTGGATGTCCTTTCAGGTTATCAATGAGGCGCTGAGATGTGGAAACATTGTCAAGTTTGTCCACAGGAAGGCCCTCAAAGATGTCAGATACAAAGGTAATTAACCCTGCTAGTACTTGGGGCTTTCCCAGCAGATCCCATTGTGCTCATCACATGATAATGGATCAGGCAAAGGGGGCGGTTGGGCCTTTATTGCTGATTTGTGAGCATTGTTATTCCTAAACACCTAGCTTTTGATAGAAGATGCTCAAAAGCAAGTGGACCTCTTCTTTTGCTCTGTTGCAGAGTATCTGATTCCATCTGGCTGGAAGGTCCTACCTGTTTTTAGTGCTGTTCATTTGAACCCCTCACTTCATGGAAATGCCCAACAGTTTCAGCCTTGCAGATGGGAGGTATGTCTGATTTTCATACCATGTGCATGGGCATCTATATTTGTGGTGAAGTAATGAATACAGCTTAGTTTATGCAGATTAGCTTTAACATAATATGCTTGTTTAGGGAAGCTTAACTTTGACATAATATGCTTTTTTATATAAAAAATTATATGATGAAAAAGGTTATAGAACAAATCAGAAGTGCTTATCTGTAGCTTTGAGAGAATCTTCTTTAAGGTTGCTCTGTTAACTAATTGATGCCTTTAATTAGTGAGTGTCCAACTAACCCATGCCATAATAATTACTTGCAACTATCCTGGTATCTTCAGATGCCAAGCAGCCTTTGGCTGAGGGCCTAGTGCCTTCTGTACATGGTCCTAACCATGATTCCTCACTGAAAGCCAGCATCCTTGGCTTTGCTTCTTCATTTTCTTAACTCCCTTGATGAAGCAAGCTCATATGCATGACTTGTATAATTGATTGATGTAACAGGGCCCAAGCCAAGGTACAAGCAAGAAGTTTACGCCGTTCGGCGGTGGCACCAGGCTCTGCCCTGGATCAGAGCTCGCCAAAGTAGAGGCTGCTTTCTTCCTCCATCACCTTGTGCTCAATTTCAGGTAAAACATTTCTCCTAGCCGATTAAGAGATACACATGTAACAACTAGCGCAGCAAGAGCAACAAATCGGAGAAACGAAGAACATAAATATTTTTTGTAAGGATAAATCAACTTAAGAATGAAATTAACCAGAGGAAATATGAATAGCATGACCACAGATTGATGCAGTTATCAGTCTCATACTAATGGAGATACTGTGCAAACATGGCAGCATGGAGTATCCAATAAGTATGGCATGCAAGTTGAGTGGTACCAAATCTGGTCCATAGATATCTGCAGTTATCAGATTGTGACAGAAGAAAATGCACCTCCATCTTTCTTCAGACTAGCGAGATAGTAAGTGCTTGCTGAATCTTTATAGTTACTGATCATGGTATAACTTGGCACCCTGCAGATGGAAAATCGATGGCGATGACATTCCAATGGCATACCCGTACGTGGAGTTCCCGAGAGGCCTGCCGATAGAAATCGAGCCGATTTGCTCTGAATCTTGACTGGGTTCTTGCAGCTGCAGACATGGTGGTGGGTGAAAAAAGAGATTGCAAGCAATGAAGAAGCACCGATGACTAGCTTAGCTTAGCTAGTTGCTGGAATGGGGTAGCTGAGGAGATTATGATCTCCTCTGTACATGGTGTACATATATTTTATCCATTGTGATTACTTGAGGTGGTTGGGTCACCCTGTTACATCCTCCACTGTCTGGACTACTATCCTATAGAAAAAAAAATGGGCTCCTGGTGTTTACATTTACTTCTGAAATTCAGTATGGGGAGATATGTATGAACCAGACCTCACTGAAACTTCGAAACAACGTTCCTATTCTTACCAAATAGACCATGTATGAGGGAACATTGACATAAGCACGCCAGTGAACAGAGAGTGAAGTTATTGCCTAAAACTGGCATTAACCTTTAGTGATACTAACATGAATCCTTCAGAATTCATGTAAATTCGTGTGGGGAGATTCTACTATGATCAGTTATAGAGAGATTCTATGAGGGACTTTTGGAGATAACGGATAAGTCCTTCAGAATTCAGTTGAAATTCCCATGCTCAACTGGAGAATGACAGGAGAGAGGAGACCAATGATCAGAGGCTTTGTTCAGGAGTATAGAGAATGATATGCAAAATAGACAGAAAATTGTGGCCCATACAGGTCTCGAACCTGTGACCTTCGCGTTATTAGCACGACGCTCTAACCAGCTGAGCTAATAGGCCTTGTGTGAAGTTCGATCGAGTAAATCGATTATGTATGACATAGGGTTTTTTTTTTTGCGGGTTTTTTTTCTTTGCGGGGGACATACGTTTTTTCTAAGTACCCCAATCAGTCAAAGCGTATGCCCTCTGTTATTTTTTCCAGTTCCAAATCAGTCAGGGCGTATGTTGGAATAAATATGACGTACTGGCAGACAACAATAGGCTCGTCCCTAATGACTTGCAATGCTAAATGTCATACTATCAAAGATAGACAATGCTTTAGTGACATGAAGTCAGCGAAAGTACTCAGTTGCTAGTTGAAATTTGAAAACAAGATTTGGTCGGAAGTAAGATCGCCATTTGCCCTCGGGCCTCTAAACACCATTTCATGTCCACTAAAAATATTCAGGAGAATTCATAGTTACAACAGAATTGCAACAACTTTACACACAAACACACAAACCAGAGAACACGCTCACTGATGCCTTATTGAAGAACAGAAACAACTAGATTAAAAGAAAACGATTTTGACTGTCATCCAGAGAGGGATAGATCAGCTTACTACTTCCTGGCACCGCAGAACTTGGGGCCTTAATCTTAGGGCTTTAGGAAATCAGGCTGGTCTGTGACTGACCTAACCCATGCCCATTTGTGATCATTCACATCGACTGGGTTCTTGGCCACGGCAATATCTTCCAACGGTATGTAGCTGTAGTTCCCATTTATCGGGCCAGGTACGAAGCCAGTGAACCCAGCCATGATCCCATGGATGGCTGAATGCGCCAACAGGGTACAGTACAGATTATCAGTAGCATTTGCTGGGACTGCTCGAATCATGTAAGTAGGATCGATATACTTCACAGTGAACAACTCAGTGGGGTGCTCCCTCTTCCACCATCTGCCCAGCTCAGATTTCAGCCAGGGGCCAACGTCAAGGAACAGCATGTTGCCAGACTCATCCTGCTCTCGCTTCTGGTCATCAGTCCGGGGAATCACCTCCTGACCAGCGCCTTCAACAACGACGACGACAGCATGTCCCTTCTTCTTTATCCTTTCATACAGGAACTCGAAAAGGCCTCCCTTCCCTTCAACGTGGAAATCAATCTCAGGAATCAAACAGCAGTCAACATCTCGGCTGCTCAGGGTGGCATGAAGAGCAATGTGGCCCGTGCTCCTGCCCATGAGTTTGACAAGACCGATGCCATTCACAGCGCTCACAGCCTCCACATGTGCCGCGTCGATCGCCTGCTGAGCAATCTCCACTGCAGTTTGAAACCCAAACGACCTGTCTATGATGCCGATGTCGTTGTCCACGGTTTTGGGGATCCCTGTAATGGAGATCCTCAAACCGCGCCGTTTAAACTCTTCGAATATCGCCACTGCTCCTCTCATGGTTCCATCCCCGCCAATCGCATAGACCTGTGAATTGTCATAAAAGGGATATACAGATAGGATAGTAAGATCAAGGCCTAAAGAACAGGAACAATTGGCATGTGAACCAGCACATTTAACATTGTATACTTAATTATTATTTTACAATAAAAATAGGTAGTAACATACTAGTAACTACAACAAAATCTTGATCCTAACTAACACGGACAATCATGAGTATTTTCAGACTTTTCTGTAATACACCATGATCCTTTAAATCGCAACTTTGAACAATTTTAGTGTATTAGAGTAAGGCCAAGCTGATCCCAGACTTAAGTGCTTAGAGCAACTCCAATGGGACGACCCATTTCATCTGCCAGCGTCCGCTTGGGTTGGCGCGGACAGAAAAGACGGCCCAACGCGCCGACCCAAACGGACGGGCGTCCGCTTTCGTCCGCCTGCCGACCCATTCCCAGCCCATTTTTGAGCCAGATTTGCGTCGGCGCGGACACAAGACGGACGCGCGCGCGCCCTCTCTCCTCCCGGCGCGTGCACAACCTCCACTGCCGGCTTCGTGACCGACGCCGCCGGCCATTTTTTCCGATAAAAAAGGATACATAGATAGTTCTTGCGTACACAGATAAAAGAAAAGATCAACTACTCGTCGCTTTCCGATTCCGACTCGGTAATGTCCTCCTCCGACGTCTGAATATAGGCGTCATCAGCATGCTCGTCCGCGAAGTCCCACCCCGATGTTTCTCGCAGCCTCAGTCTCATTTGAGCGGTCAGCTTTCGCGTACGCTTGCCCTCCCGATAGGCGGCGCTCCGTCCTCCTGGCCTTCCTCTCCGTCCTCCTCTGCTCATAGAACTGACGTTCGTCGACGATGTCCTGCGAGAAGCGTTCGCGCCACACCACCAAGGCTTGCACGTCCATCTCGGCGAGGGCGAGGGGACGCATCCGCCTCCGGTGGACGCGACGATCCTCGTCGGTGAAAAGTCGCGGGAGAGGCGCCAGATCCTGCGCCCGCTGGCTCGACACGTCGGGAAAATTCATCTCCCGTCTCGGCCGCCGGAGGCGGCACGCCGCCGCGTCGTACGCGCGGGCCGCCTGCTCAGCGGCGTCGAAGGTGCCGAGGATGAGCTATTTCTCGCCAAACAAGATCTCGGCGGAGAAGGCGACGGAGGGGCGCTCGCGGACTCCACGGAAATCCGAAGCGTCAAGTATGCGCATCGATATGGTGGCGCACAGGCGGCGAGGCTAGTGAGAGGGGGCAAGACGAGTGGGCGGCGGTGGCGAACTGACTGTGGAGGGAGCGCCACCTTTATAACGAGCGCCGGCCGTGGCGCGCCAAAATGCGCCCGCGAACATTTCCCACGCTCTGGAGCGCCAAAGTCGGCGCGCGCTAGGCCAAATTTCCCCAGTGCGAGCCAACCTTTCCCGCGCGCTGGCATGGCCGTTGGCATGATCTAAAGCACGCGCGGTCATGAAATGGATCGGCGCGTTAGGCGCGCTGCCGACCCAAATCTAAAAGAGGGCGGACGACGGGCGGGCGGCCGACCCAAACGGACAAAAAGCGGACAAATGCGCCGTCCACTTGGGTCGGCCCGTTGGAGTTGCTCTTACGCATTCTGTACATCACCTCGTGGTTTTGCAAGTAATCAAAATCTGAAAGCTGCGTCTGAGTTGCTTTTACCTGCGTATACCCCCGGGCGACGATGCCATCGACGATCATGTTAAGATCAAAGCCACCACGTGTCGTCTTGAGCGCGGTGCCGCCCTTCTTGTGCCAGTCGTCCACGGAGGCCGGGTCCAACCGCACGTGGTCATCGTCAGCGCCGTAGAACCCGCGGTACCCCGCGGCGACACCGAAGACGTCGAGGACGCCGTAGAGCTCATGGAGCCCCACGACGAGCTCCCTCAGCACGGTGTTGAGGCCCGGGCAGAGCCCCCCGCAGGTGACGAGGGCGGCGCGGGCGCGGGCCGGGTCGACGGCGAGGCTCTCGCGCGGGCCCGCGCGGCGGTATGCGACCAGCGGGTTCGGGCTCCCGGAGGAGAGGTCGAAGAAGGCGTGGCGGAGGGAGACGTCGCCCGGGGAGATGTAGAAGGTGGGGGGCGGGTGGAAGTAGGGGTGGCTGGAGATCGGATTGGGGATCGTGGTGGCGCCGGAGGGCAAGGCGGGGAGCCGCGGCGCGTCGCGGAGGGTGAGCGGCGGGAGGGTCACGGTGGTGTTGGTAGGGGTGGAGGCGGCGTGGTCGCCGGAGTTGGGGACGGTGGGATCCATCTGCACTCGCTGCTGTCGGTCAGGGCGGTGGGAAAGTGGAACTGCGAACTGCGTAGTGGCAGAGTGGTTCGAAGCAGATGAAAGCTGAAAGGGAGGGTCTGAGCGACGCGTGGCGGTCTGCTTAGAGCTTCTCGAAGTTGAAAGCGGCGCCGTGTCAAGGGGCACCTCATCGGTAGTGACTAGCAAATGGCCAAATGGCAGTCAAGAGAAGACTAACAAATGGCCGCGTAAACAGTAGTAGACTATCCACGACGGAGAGTAACATACACTAGTAACATACACATATCCCTAGATTATATTACTACCTTTATAGTGGATAGTAACATAAGTGTGGTAACATGCAAAGCTTCATTTATTAGGTTATAGACTTATATTGCATTGGGACATGTGATGTTACAGTAATTAGCTAAGTTACTAGTACTACATCTCTCCTCATTAACTCATTGCCACATAAGCAAATTTGCTGAGTTGGACTCGATGTTACTACCGAAGTTACTTCCATTGTGGCTAGTCTTATACGAGAGTATTAGGCGAAAATCATCTTCTGCTCCTCGGCACAAATGAGCTCGGGAAGAACAGTAAAATTGGAAAGAAAAAATACAAATTCAGAAGAAAAAAACTGAACTTTTCGACAAACTTTGACAACTGCCATGAGTGTTCTAAACTTCTAAAATTTTATCATGAAATGACATTCGTGTAAGTCGACTAAAAATACAACTCTCCAAAATGCTTTCAAAAATAGCATTTTTTGGAGCATTATTTTCCTATGACTTTTCGAATATCGTTTCATCATAATTTTTACAAGAATACAAAGTAATTGTCAAAGTTTGACAATAAAAACAGTTTTTTTTATTATTGTTCATCGGGGAGCATTTGACCTCGAGAGCACATACTTCGCGTCGAGTATTAGGTGCCGGTTTAGTTTGACGTCACTCGCCTGAATTTTTAGTTTTTAGTTGTTTCGGTGGAGGAGGAAGTAGGCGACGACGTGCAACATCGAGGCTGCCACCAACGGCCAAGAACGAGCTGCAACCGGCGACAGTCGTCATAGGTGAGTAAAAAATTTGACGAGTTGGGTAGGGTGAAGGGCACACCCGTTTAGAGGGAGGGCGCCAACACGGTGGTGAGGGGAGGGCGGGGCAGCATGGATGGCATGAGAGTGTCGTCGGGGCGTGGACGACGGTGGTTGACTGTTTGCCGGTTGTCCGTGGGGTGGTTGGGGAAGAAGATGAACACGAGGTTGAAGAAAGCCATATGACCGTCTGTTCTGCATCAAACAGCTGGAAACGAATCGACTCACCCAAATTATTTTTCACTTACCCCTAGCCAATCCAATGAGGTGTACAATTTGAGGAGATTTAGTCAGAGCAGAGCACAACATCCGTGTTCATTCGGACGTCTGAATTTTTTGCGAATTCACATATATGCCTCTTTTAATTTCCCGATAATTATATGTTTTAGCAATGTGGGTAGTCACATTTTTAAGTGTAGCTAGTGACCGGACATATCAGGTGCATTTGATTTGAGCTTCAACCACCCCATCATTTCCTTTTATATGACAAAGGAAGGAAATACACAGACGGAGACATGATTTGGACATAAGAGAGGTGAGGAAGTAATAGTTGCTCGAACAGAAGAACATAGTGAATATAATTAATATGTATGCCAACATATGTTTGATAGTAATAAAATATTTTTGTTAGCTTACATTTAACACTACAAGTAATACAATTGAACTGTCAATAATTTCATTAGATGTGACTCTTCGCCCTATCATCTTTAAAAGCCATTAAACATAGAGTAAATTAAACATAGAGTAAATTAGATTTTTAAATTGTATCTTACCGCATCTAATTATTAAATTAAACAATTTTATTAAAACGAACTTGTACTAATTCACCTAGAATTATAATCTACTCCCTCTATTTTAAAATAATTAAAATTATAGGTAAGTTTGACCAACTATATAATATACGTGCTAAGACCCACAACGCTGAATACACACAATACGAAAATATACTTCATAAAGAATCGCATTGCCTAGTTTGATGTTCTAGATGTTAATATATTTTTCTATATATTTGGTCAAACTTAAACAAGTTTGACTAGGAACAAACCCATAATTTTAATTATTTTGGGGATGTAGAAAATGTAATTGTTGTCAGTAATATATCGATTTGAGTAATGTATGAACGTATCTTGAAATTGACGTATAGTGTCGGTGTGGTGAAGCATCTGTCACTCGCGGGAATGGAGTATTCTATAGCCCGTGCCACAACGGCGGAAGGGACAACGTGAATCTAGAGGCGACAAGCCGACAATGCAGTGATGTAGCGAAGGAAGCATGACCTAGAAGCCGCAAACAAATTTACAAAAACAATGTGTACATGGAGCTACTATTTGTCTTTAAGCCATGAATAATTATTATATCACATGCGCGGGTTAGGCTCAATAGTGCTCCCTCGTGCATAAGAGGGGGGAGGGTTGGTGACGTATGTTCTCTGACAAACCGGTAAAAAAAAAGAAAGTACTAGGCTTCCGTTGTGCGTAAGCGTAAGTGTTGTGGAATTATCACGTCATATGTCCTAGTATGAGGACTTAGTCGTGGAGCCATCGCGACTAGGTTAGCTTAGAGGGGTTAAACCGGACAAATGACACGTGAAGTTTATATTGGTTCGGCCCCTTGCGGTGAAGGTAAAAGCCTACGATCCAGTTGTGGTGGAATTGATGGGGTCTCGATAACCAGGGAGCGAATCCGCTTTGCCTAGTTCTCGAGTTGTTGTTTCTTGTCTCTGAACCGCCGCCGGGTCGTTCCTTTATATACACAGGTTGACGCCCGTCCGGTCTATAGAATCTCGAGGCCGGCTCATAAAGTGCCCGGCTCGGTTTCTTCTCTTCCTTTCCCTAACTTACAATACAAGTTACACCTCTCATGGCGGTTTACGTCTATGGGCCCTAATCCGCCCTTGGGCTCTGGGCCTTCTAGTCTCTGTAGTGAAGCGCCATACTCCTTGTCTTCATGGGCTTCTATACGGATGACTCCTTGTGAGTATAATCCAGCCCCTACTGGGCGGTTTATACTCAGTAGTTATATCCCCAACATTAGGTCCTAGATTGGTTTGAACTTGTTCATGTCAATCTTCAACTTAGAGAAATTCTATCTTGAACATCTTCGTGTTATCCTTGTAAACCGCCATGGCGTCATCTTCTGAAATCATCATAAATCGCCATGATGTCACCTGTTTTATTAAAAAACAATACATACCTCCCCTTTCTTTAATGAACCTCCGAAAATCAAGGCGACAGCTGCGTCCCATATCCGTTTTTGGGCTCCTTGATTCCTGCGCATGTAGTTTATCCATTCGTCTTATAAATAGGGTCGGGGGTTCTTTTCTCCTTTTCCCCTCCATGCCTCTTCACTTCTTCTTCAACCTTGCGTCGCCCGAGCCCTGAAGCTCCGCCGCCGCCCTCGATCTTTAACCTCTGCACCAACCCTGGCCGCTGCATCGACCTAAGCGCACCAGAGAATCGCAGCACCTCTCCGCTGCTCCGATGAAGCTGGTAAGTCTTCTTTTCTTCAACCCTAGATCTGCATTAGGGTTTCATGTATCCGTCGGTGTTCATCAGTGTTCATCGGCGTTCATTGCTTGACCTTACTGTCACATCCTATTTTGATGAACTTGATATCTTCCATGCGCGTCCGTAGCTATAGTTTATTTTTCCTCACCATAGCATCCCTTTCTCCGTGAATAGATCCTATCTGGACCTTTGTTGTTCTGCTGTCACCACTTAGGGCTTTGAATTTTTTTCCTTTTAATGAACTGCGGTAGATCCATAATTATAACATCAATCTGCGAAACTTATTTCTGCAGCACTTAGTAATTTTCAGATATGTTCCTTCCATATCACTATAGGCGATTTAACCTTTAGAAAGTGATAACCCGCCAGGTACCATTAGCCCCCACTTAAACCGCCAACTCAACTTTAACATCAGTATCCAGTTTAACATGTACATATGTTCTGTTGTCTCCTTCCCCGGCCTGACGCTGGTCTATGCATACCAGTCTTGAACCGTAAACCGGCTTTTAATCTTCTTTTACAACTTGTCATAAAAATGGCCAAATAGTTCGCTGCTTGTAATTGGGTTCCCTCCCGGGTTACTGAAGAACAACTGGCTGGGTATGTTGCAACTGGCGGTTTATCACACAAAGAAAACATCCACTGGCGAGTCCCGGGTACTGAGAATCCTCCTGAACCTCAAGATGGAGAAGTGGTTGTGTTTGTTCATCATCTGGATCGAGGGTTTAGCCCTTCCGGATCGAAATTTTTCCGTGATGTACTTGCCAACTTCCAACTCCGCCCTCAAGATATTGGACCGAACTCTGTGTCCAACATTTGCAATTTCCAAGTGTTTTGTGAGGCTTATCTGCAAGAAGAACCGACCGTCGAATTTTTCAGAGACTTCTTTCACTTGAACCGCCGTACTAAATTTACAGACGGCCCCAATACTGAACTTGGCGGGGTGTCGATTCAAAAAAGGAAAGAAGTCAATTTTCCTCATGCCAAACATCACAGCCACCCCAAGGACTGGAATCAAACGTGGTTTTACTGCCGAAACACTGCCCCTGATGATGAAAATCCTCTGCCGGGTTATCATGCTCACCGGCTCAGCATTGATCATCCATTGCCCCAATGGCTTACTGCCAAGGAACGATCCAAATACGCACCACAGCTTTCTAAGCTCCGAGCTTTTATGGCGAACGGTTTAACCGGCATTGACCTTGTCCGTTGCTGGGTTTCTTGGAGCATCTTGCCCTTAAGCCGTCGCGCTGGGTTAATGTGTGAATATACTGGGAATGTCAACGACCCTCAACGGCACACTAATATGCAGCTAACTAATGATGAAATTACTGAAGCTGTCAAAAAGATGTTGGATGAACCAATAACTGAGTGCAGCAAGACAGGGCTGCGTCCCTTTTATGTCTCCAACAAACCGCCAACTGTAAGAATTGCATCTTTCTGCTTTAATCCGCCCCCTTTTGAACACTTTCTGATGGCCTTCTGTTCATCTTTGCAGGGCAATGGTCCGTTCTGGAAGAGGAAACCGCAAGACAAACCGGCAAAACCACAAGACAAACCGGTGAAGGTACCTCGCCAAAAGACCAGGGTTGTAAAGAAACCTGCGAAGAAGAGAACCGTCGAGTCCCCTGGGCCGTCCAATAATGAAGATCTTGATGACTCGGAATTAGAGGTAGAACTTGATTCTCTTGGTTCATTTTTCATGCACCTTATTGACAATGATCATTATCAAGATGATGCGGAAGCCAGTCATGCTGGTGGCGTAGAGGTAACTATTCTTTCTTCCGACTTAGATCTTGTACTAACACCAAAATCCGTCGAACAATCCGAAAAGTAAAATATTCACACCCTCTTGCTTATTTGGATCCGCACTTTTCTTTGAAGACACAACAGTATGAAGCTCGTCACACGACCCGGCACAGCGGCCAAGTGGTTACCTCCTCCGGTTTATCGGACACCCCGATTCGAAAACACCGTCCAGAGGTCTCTTGTACTTCTAATACATCTTATCCCAAGGCGGGTTACTTCCGATACCCTCTTAATCCGTCTGATTCAAATTATCAGGGAACCTCCAATTCATCCTCCGGCGAATCATCAGCCACACAAATGCCTCCCCTCAAGACTGTTCCTAGGTAAGCATATTATATTTTAACTTTTATGCCTTGCACCGGTTTATTGTACTGACTTCTGCATTTGCCTTCTTCAGTGCCAAAGCCAGACTTAGCAAGAGAGCTAAATTGAGTAAACCAACTGATGACAACCAGGCCCCTGAACCGGAGAAGACCTCCGAGGCTCATGATCCAAATGTTGATGTTGTCCTGGAAGATCCGGCACCTCAAGTTCAGGATACTTTTATTGAACCGGACGAGATAAATACAACAAACCAGCCTGCTGATCCGCCAAGCCCTTATGCCAATCCACCAAGCCCAGCAAGACCATTTGCTAAACCTCCAAGCCCAGCAAAAATTGTTGATGGTGCCACAGATGATGTTGTAATTACTGGTATCGGTCATACTCCTCCTGGCAACCCTGTCGCTTTATCAAAACATAGTGCCAAGGAAGAATTTGCTGCCATGGACAAGGGTAACTGGAAGACAGACTTGTCGCACTATGCTCACCTCAACGCCCCAGATTTGCACTCTGGATACTTAAACCGCCTGTATACAAGCCGCGACTATGAAGCCGATTTAGTCAACTTAATGAAGGAGCGCTATGAGGTAATTCCTGCTCAATCATTTCACAAATTTTCCTTCCTTTCGCTTTATTGATAATGTCAACTCCAGTGTAGCCCCCAAGGGCCGGTTTATCTCTTCAAGATGAACTGGGACTTTGATAAGAAAAACTTCAACTATGTAGCCTCCAAGGGCCGGTTTATCTCTTCAGGATGAACTGGGACTTCCTATTGTAAATCTTACCTTTATTGAATTCATTAACATCTGGTTTATCTGATCAATTAAGCATTAGGCCCCAAGTGCCAAGATTAATACTTGTATGGAGCCTTGGGACTTGACCATACTGTTGATGAGAAGCGATAGGCATTAGCCCCCAAGTGCCAAGTGCATAACTTTTTATGTGCTTGGGACTTCAAAGATGCACTACCAATTTATCGAATGTCCTTTGCAGGATGATCTGAAGAAGAAAGAAACCCAAATCGCTGATCTGCATGAAAACATCAAGTCCCAGCAAGCAGAGGCATCCAAGGCAAAAGATGAGCTGACTAGCACCTTATCTTCCATGGAGAAATTGAAGGAGGATTTTAAAAATGAACGGGCAAAGTGGGATGCTGAGAAAGCAACTCTGGTAAAGTGGGCAGAAGATGCTGAGACGGCCCTTAAACCGGTGACCGGAGAACTTTCTGGCCTGAAGCGGCAAAAATCAACGCTATGACTTCTGCTGTCTTTGGTAAGTACCCTCTTCATGAGCTCTTCTTAAACATCCTTGAAACTGCCGGTTTAACAACAATTCTTAAATCGTTGCAGGTAGTTGCGTTGCTCATCTTGGCTCAGACATGCGCAAGAAACTGAAAGCTGCCTATACTTTGATAGAACAATTGTATACCGGCGCTCAACGGGTCATCTGCACAGCTTCATATAATAAACCGCCCCCCACTTTGATCAAGGAAACATTGGCCAAGTTATCCATGACACCTGCCCAGCTCGAGGAGGTAAAGAGATCAGCTGTGAGAGCCGATGCTCTGTCTGTTCTAACCCGAGCCAAAGCCTAGATATCTGATGTTGATCCGGAAGACATTGGAAACGGCTATCCCAGCCAAAAAGAAGACAGTTCAGATTTTGACAATGACGCCCTCAAGGCTTTGACTAAGGAAATGCATCCTCTTGCAAGCAAACTGGCTGAGGAGACTGACTTGTCTTTCTAGCAGTCGATTTATGATGCGGACAATAAGCGGATTGATGCCTCTTTTTATTAAGTGCAGAATCTATCCCGCCAATCCGTAAGCAAACTTATGTCGCTGATGTTGAACCGTCCACCCCTATAAGCGACGAAGCTATCTTTCGAGCCTTAACTGGGATTGACTGGGCAACCATTGACTTCCAGCCACTGGATGGAGAGGAGGAGGGTGAACCGGCGCAAGACGATCCATCATCTTCACGTCAGCCTGGTGATGAATCATAATCCGGCAGCCGGCTTTTATCTCCGCATATTGCTACCTGTGCGATAAACAATTATTCTTTTGGGCATCAAAGCGCCTCGTAATAGGCTAGTCGAAATACTTCTTTGATCTGTTGCTATCGTGCACTATCGCATAATACTGTTTAAACCGTCATGATTGTTGCTGTGTTTGCTTATGTGCCTTCGCAATTTCATGTAATCCTGTTTCTCCACATAATAGATTGAAAAACTGTCTTGGCGGTTTACCGCCGGACGGGTCATAATGCCCAATATAAAGCCAGGTTTATAACCGAGGCTCTAAAAAACAATATGAAATATATCATACCTGTGATGCTGAATCACATCGTTTGGTTTTACCAACTTTTTTAGAAAGGGTGACAACCCCATTATGGAGTGCTGATAACTCCTCACCATGCTTTGCTGGTTCATACTAAAGCCATGCCGGGTTATGATAAACACCGGATGATCAACCTGGCGACTTATAGTCAATGCCAGGACGGGTTACCAAACACCGGTTTATAATTGAATGTGGACTAACAACTTATAGTTGAAAGTCAAGCCGGGTTAACAAACACCGGATTATATTGATGACTTATAGCCAGGCCCAGTCAATAGACACCGGTTCAACATAAAATCTTATCAATGAAGAAAAAACTTTGACAAATAAAAGCAAATAAAAAACTTGTAGTCGAGGCTTTTCAAGGGCTGCCAGGCCCAAATTCGAGGCTTTTCATGGGCTGCCAGGCCGCTGAGTTAAACCATTTGACAAAGCCTTTTAAGATGGACCTCACATTAACCAATCGTCATTTTAACTTTTACAAGTTCAGGGTCTGTATTAGATTGACTTGTCAAACGTTCGGCGGGTTATACCAGGATTACCTAGACGGAGTGGCTTACTTGATGAAGGCAGGTTAACCCGAGGTTTTAGGTGAATACACCTGGCTTCCAAGCCTGGCTCGATAGCCTATTACAAGGGCCTTTCAAACTCTTTGCTGCTTTGCACAAAGAGCCCCCAAGTAACTTTTTAAGCTGTGCTCAGTGGGTGCCTATGTTTGAGTTGTGCTTAGCAACAAGACTCTCTTTGGCCCCTTGGGTGTGAAGCTCCCAAGCTTTGTTGTGGCGTGATAGCCGGATTAATGGACAGAACTCCGCTTTGTAAGCTGAAGCCCCCATGTAACCAAGAAATATTGGAACAAAAAACGGCAGAGGCCTTGCTTATAGCAAGGATGCCGGTTTATTATATTGATCATAATATATACATTGTGAAAATATGTACATAATAGGAGCCTATGGCTCAGGTGTAGTAAGGCCGAAGATGAGCAATATTCCACGCTCGTCGGGTCTCCTCCTCCGATTTGCGCGAGTCTTTATGCTCTCGAACATTGATGAGGTAGTATGACCCGTTGTTCAGATTCTTGCTGACCACAAAGGGCCCTTCCCAAGGTGGGGATAACTTGTGCATATCAGTCTCATCTTGGATGAGCCGGAGCACTAAGTCGCCTTCTTGAAAAGTTCTGGTTTTAACCCGGCGGCTGTGATAACGTCGTGGGTCTTGCTGATAAATCGCCGAAGGAGCCAACGCCATGTCCCGTTTTTCATCTAATAGGTCCAGTGCTTCTTGGCATGCTTGTTCGTTGTCTGCTTCAACATAATTGGCCACCCGGGGCGAGTCATGCACTTGGGAGTACCGCCTCTGCCCCGTAAACAATGAAGAAAGGTGTGTAACTTGTAGATCGATTAGGGTGGTGTTCGTGCTCCATAACACAGAAGGTAATTCCTCCACCCAAAAATCTGGCGTCTGCTTCAAAGGAACCATAAGCCGGGGCTTGATACCCTTCAAGATTTCCTGGTTAGCTCTCTTAGTCTGACCATTGGACTGGGGGTGAGCCACGAACGACACATCAAGCCAGATGTGCTCCCTTTGACAAAAGTCCTCCATAGCACCTTTGGAGAGGTTTGTGCCA
Organism: Triticum dicoccoides; assembly: GCF_002162155.2. Classification (NCBI taxonomy): domain Eukaryota; kingdom Viridiplantae; phylum Streptophyta; class Magnoliopsida; order Poales; family Poaceae; genus Triticum; species Triticum dicoccoides. The sequence continues at coordinate 513,412,957 of NC_041383.1, forward strand.
TTATCTGTTACGATGCTGTGTGGAAAACCAAAGCGGAATATCACCTTCTTCATGAATTGAACCGTCGTGGCTGCATCACACTTGCTTACTGGCTCCGCCTCAACCCATTTGGTGAACTTATCAACAGCCACCAAAAGGTGGGTCTTCTTATCTTTGGACCGCTTAAAAGGCCCTACCATATCAAGCCCCCAAGTAGCAAACGGCCAATTGATTGGAATTATCCTTAGCTCTTGAGCCGGAACATGAGCTCGGCATGAGAATTTCTGACAGTCGTCACACCTTTTCACCAAGTCCTCAGCATCAGCATGAGCCGTCAGCCAATAGAAGCCATGACAAAAAGCTTTAGCCACCAAGGATTTTGAACCGGCATGGTGACCACAGTCGCTATCATGGATCTCACGCAAAATCTCACGACCTTCTTCAGGGAAAACACAGTGCTAAAATGCCCCCGAGACACTACAGTGATGTAACTCGCCATTGTGAACAACCATGGACTTGGATCACCGGATTATCTGTCTGGCCAAAACTTCATCTTCTGGTAACTCGCCCCAGTTCATATATGACAAATATGGAACCGTCCAATCCGGAATAATATGCAGAGCAGCCACCAACTGAGACTCCGGATCAGGAATAGCCAGGTCCTCCTCTCTAGGTAACTTGACTGACGGGTTATGCAAAACATCCAGAAAGGTATTGGGCGGTACCGGTTTACGCTGAGAACCCAGCCGGCTTAAAGCATCCGTTGCTTCATTTTTGTGCCGATCAATGTGCTCAGCCTAATAACCCTTGAAGTGACCAGCAACAATATCCACCTCTCATCGGTAAGCCGCCATGAGTGGATCCTTAGAATCCCAAGTACCAGACACTTGCTGAGCCATCAGATCAGAGTCCCCAAAGCATCATACCCGGCTTAAGTTCATTTTCTTAGCCACTCGAAGACCGTGGAGCAAGGCCTCGTACTCAGCTGCATTGTTAGTACAAGGAAACATTAAGCGGAGAACATAACAAATTTTATCACCTCGAGGGGAAGTAAGGACAACTCCAGCCCCCGAGCCCTCCAATTGCCTGGACCCGTCGAAGTGGATAGTCCAGTATGTGTTATCCGGTTTGTCTTTTGGTGCCTGCAGCTCTGTCCAGTCATTGATGAAGTCCACGAGTGCCTGAGACTTGATAGCTGTCTGAGGCATATACTTCAACCAGTGTGGTCCGAGCTCAATAGCCCACTTTGCAACCCGGCCAGTTGCCTCCCTGTTCTGTATTATATCTCCCAAAGGAGCAGAACTGACCACTGTGATAGGATGACCCTGAAAGTATTGGTTAAGCTTCCGACTCGCCATGAAAACCCCATACACAAGCTTCTGACAATGCGGATATCTTTGCTTTGACTCGATGAGCACTTCACTGGTATAATAAACCGGCCTTTGAACCGGATATTCCTTCCCAGCCTCCTTGTGCTCGACCACAATAGCCACGCCAACAGCCCGGGCATTAGCAGCCACGTATAACAACATCGGCTCATTATCGACCGGAGCGGCAAAAATCGGTGGCTCGGCCAACTGCATCTTCAAGTCCTCAAACGCCGCATTAGCAGCATCACTCCAGGCAAAATTGTCTGTCTTCTTCATCAGCTGATATAGAGGGATCGCCTTCTCTCCCAACCGGCTGATAAACCGGCTCAGGGCCGCAATACGACCCGCCAGACATTGAACATCATTGATACATGCCAGTTTAGCCAGAGACGTAATAGCCTTGATCTTTTCCGGATTAGCCTCAATGCCCCTGTTAGACACCAAAAAACCCAAGAGCTTGCCTGCCGGAACACCGAAAACGCACTTGGCCGGATTAAGCATCATCTAATAAACTCGAAGATTGTCAAAAGTTTCCTTCAAGTCATCTATCAGTGTCTCCTTCTTTCTGGACTTCACCACAATATCATCGACATAAGCATGAACATTGCACCCGATTTGATTATGAAGACAATTCTGCACACATCGCTGATAAGTCACCTGGGCACTCTTGAGCCCAAAAGGCATAGACACATAGCAGAAGGCTCCAAAGGTAGTGATGAAAGTTGTTTTCTCCTGGTCCTTAACTGCCATCTTGATGTGATGATAACCAGAATAAGCATCCAAGAAACTCAAATGCTCACAACCCGTCGTAGCATCAATGATCTGATCAATACGAGGGAGAGCAAAAGGATCAGCCGAACAAGTTTTCTTCAGGTCCGTGTAATCCACACACATTCGCCAAGTGCCATTCTTCTTAAGCACCAGCACCGGATTAGCCAGCCACTCCGGATGAAAACCCTCAATGATAAACCCAGCCGCCAAAAGCCGGGCTACCTCCTCACCAATAGCCTTGCGCCTTTCTTCATTGAAGCGGCCAAGAAATTGCTTGATCGGTTTAAACTTAGGATCAATATTGAGATTGTGCTCAGAGAGTTCCCTCGATACACCTGGCATGTCAGAAGGCTTTCATGCAAAGATGTCCCGGTTCTCACGGATGAACTCGATGAGCGTGCTTTCCTATTTCGGATCCAGATTAGTGCTGATACTAAACTGCTTGGATGAATCACCAGGAACAAAATCAATCAACTTAGTCTCATCAGCCGGTTTAAACTTCAGGGTCGGGTCATGCTCTGTGGTGGGCTTTTTCAGAGGAGTCATATCTGCCGGATCAACATTGTCCTTGTAAAACTTCAACTCTTCTGCAGTGTAAACCGACTCAGCATAGGCTGCATCACCCTCTTCACAGTCCAAAGCGATCTTACGACTCCCATGTACCGTAATGGTCCCCTTATGACCCGGCATTTTCAGCTGTAGATAAACATAACAGGGCCTTGCCATGAACCTTGCATAAGTCGGTCGTCCGAACAGGGCATGATATGGGATCTGGATTTTCACTACCTCAAAGGTTCAGGTTTCTGACCTGAAATCACGGTCATCTCCAAATACAACCTCCAGATCTATCTTACCAACTGGGTACGCTGATTTACCTGGCACCACTCCATGGAAAATAGTGTTTGACGTTTAAGATTCTTATCTGTCAATCCCATGCGACGGAAGGTTTCATAATACAGAATGTTGATACTGCTTCCTCCATCCATGAGTACCTTGGTGAACTTATACCCGCCAACCTGAGGTGCCACCACCAAAGCCAGATGACCCGGATTATCAACCCGGGATGGGTGATCCTCTCTGCTCCACACAATGGGCTACTCACACCAACGCAAGTAACAAGGGACTGCCGGTTCAACGACGTTAACTGCCCTTTTGTGAAGCTTCTGATCGCGCTTGCACAAGCTGGTGGTGAAAACATGATACTGCCCACTATTGAACTGCTTCAGATGACTCTGATAACCCGACTGCTGCTGATTTCCCTGATTATTCTGCTGGTTATAACCACCCTAGTTGTTCTGATTGCCCTAATTACCCTCGAATCCTGAGCTTGAACCGCCTCTGACGTAACCCGGCCCATGAGATCTAGGACCTGAATCGCCAGATGGGCCCTGATCATATTGGAAAAGATCAAAGTTTTTGAACTCTCGCATAATGAAGCAATCCTTCTAGAGGTGCGGATTCTCCTCCGTCCCGTCCTTTGGGCAAGGCTGGTTCAACAGGCGCTCCAGATTCATACCTCCACCCCGCTGGGGTGGTTTACCCTTACGACGCTGAGCATTACTGATACGTCTCCAACGTATCTATAATTTTTGATTGTTCCATGCTATTATATTACTTGTTTTGGATGTTTATGGGCTTTACTTTACACTTTTATATCATTTTTGGGACTAACCTACTAACCGGAGGCCCAGCCCATATTGTTGTTTTCTTGCCTATTTCAGTGTTTCAAAGAAAAGGAATATCGAACGGAGTCCAAACGGAATGAAACCTTCGGGAAACTTATTTTTGGGACAGAAGCAATCCAGGGAACTTGGAGTACAAGCCAGGGAAGCTTCGAGGAGGCCACGAGGGTGGGGGGCACCCCCCTGTCTCGTGGGCCCCTCGAGCGTCCCCCGACCAACTTCTTTCACCTATATATTCCCATATACCCTAAAAACACAAGGGAGAAGATAGATCGGGAGTTCCGCCACTGCAAGCCTCTGTAGCCACCAAAAACCAATCGGGGCCTGTTCCGGCACCCTGCCGGAGGGGGGATCCCTCACCGGTGGCCATCTTCATCATCCCAGCGCTCTCCAAGACGAGGAGGGAGTAGTTCACCCTCGGGGCTGAGGGTATGTACCAGTAGCTATGTGTTTGATCTCTCTCTCTTGTGTTCTCTCTATGGCACGATCTTGATGTATCGCGAGCTTTGCTATTAAAGTTGCATCTTATGATGTTTCTCCCCCCTCTACTCTCTTGTGATGAATTGAGTTTTCCCTTTGAAGTTATCTTATCGGATTATATTTTTAATGATTTGAGAACACTTGATGTATGCCTTGCCATGCTTATCTGTGGTGACAATGGGATATTCACGTGATCCACTTGATGTATGTTTTGGTGATCAACTTGCGGGTTCCGCCCATGAACCTATGCATAGGGGTTGGCACACTTTTTCGTCTTGACTCTCCGGTAGAAACTTTGGGGCACTCTTTGAAGTACTTTGTGTTGGTTGAATAGATGAATCTGAGATTGTGTGATGCATATCGTATAATCATGCCCACGGATACTTGAGGTGATAATGGAATATCTAGGTGACATTAGGGTTTTGATTGATTTGTGTCTTAAGGTGTTATTCTAGTATGAACTCTATGATAGATCAAACGGAAAGAATAGCTTCATGTTATTTTACTACGGACTCTTGAATAGATAGATCAAAAAGGATAACTTTGAGGTGCTTTGTACCCTACCATAATCTCTTCGTTTGTTCTCCACTATTAGTGGCTTTGGAGTAACTCTTTGTTGCATGTTGAGGGATAGTTATATGATCTAATTATGTTATTATTGTTGAGAGAACTTGCACTAGTGAAAGTATGAACCTTAGGCCTTGTTTCCTACCATTGCAATACCGTTTACGCTCACTTTTATCACTTGTTACCTTGCTGTTTTTATAATTTCATATTACAAAACCTTTATCTACCATCTATATTGCACTTGTATCACCATCTCTTCGCTGAACTAGGGCACCTATACAATTTACCATTGTATTGGGTGTGTTGGGGACACAAGAGACTCTTTGTTATTTGGTTGCAGGGTTGCTTGAGAGAGACCATCTTCATCCTACGCCTCCAACGGATTGATAAACCTTAGGTCATCCACTTGAGGGAAATTTGCTACTGTCCTATGATACGTCCATTTTGCATCATGCTTTTATGATCATATTTATTGCATTATGGGCTGTTATTTCACGTTATGTCATGATACTTATGGCTATTCTCTCTTATTTTACAAGGTTTACATGAAGAGGGAGAATGCCGGCAGCTGGAATTCTGGGCTGGAAAAGGAGCAAATATTGAAGGACTATTCTGCGCAACTCCAAAAGTCCTGAAGTTCCATGGAATACCTTAGAATAAATAAAGAAAAATCATCGCCAAAGATGAAGACCAGGGGGCCCACACCCTGCTCACGAGGGTGCCCCCCCCCCCCCGTGGGCGCGCCCCCTACCTCGTGGGCCCCTGGTGGCTCTCCGACGCCCATCTTCTCCCATATGAAGTCTTTCAATGAGAAAAAAAAAGGAGAGAGAACCTTTCGGGACGAGACTCCGCCGCCACGAGGCGGAACCTTGGCGGAACCAATCTAGGGCTCTGGCGGAGCTTTTCTGCCGGGGACACTTCCCTCCGGGAGGGGGAAATCAACACCATCGTCATCACCAACGCTCCTCTCATCGGGAGAGGGCAATCTCCATCAACATCTTCACCAGCACCATCTCATCTCCAAACCCTAGTTCATCTCTTGTATCCAATTCTTGTCTCCCAGTCCGGGATTGGTGCTAGTAGTTTGCTAGTAGTGTTGATTACTCTTTGTAGTTGATGCTAGTTGGTTTAATTGGTGGAAGATCATATGTTCAGATCCTATATGCACATTATTACCCCTCTGATTGTGAACATGAATATGCTTTGTGAGTAGTTACGTTTGTTCCTGAGGACAAGGGAGAAGTCTTGCTATTAGTAGTCATGTGAATTTGGTATTCGTTCGATATTTTGATAAGATGTATGTTGTCTAACCTCTAGTGGTGTTATGTGAACGTCGACTACATAACACTTCACCATTATTTGGAACTAGAGGAAGGCATTGGGAAGTAATAAGTAGATGATGGGTTGCTAGAGTGACAGAAGCTTAAACCCTAGTTTATGTGTTGCTTCGTAAGGGGCTGATTTGGATCCACATGTTTCATGCTATGGTTAGGTTTACCTTAATACTTTTGTTGTAGTTGCGGATGCTTGCAATAGAGGTTAATCATAAGTGGGATGCTTGTCCAAGTAAGGGCAGTACCCAAGCACCGGTCCACCCACATATCAAATTATCAAAGTACCGAACGGGAATCATATGAGCGTGATGAAAACAAGCTTGACGATATTCCCATGTGTCCTCGGGAGCGCTTTTCCTATTATAAGAGTTTGTCCAGGCTTGTCCTTTGCTACAAAAAGGATTGGGCCACCTTGCTGCACTTTATTTACTTTTGTTACTTGTTGCTCGTTACAATTTATCTTATCACAAAACTATCTGTTACCACTTATTTCAGTACTTGCAGAGAATACCTTGCTGAAAACCGCTTATCATTTCCTTCCGCTCCTCGTTGGGTTCGACACTCTTACTTATCGAAAGGACTACGATAGATCCCCTATACTTTTGGGTCATCAAGACTCTTTTCTGGCGTCGTTGCCGGGGAGTGAAGCGCCTTTGGTAGGTGGAATTTGGTAAGGAAAAATTTATTTAGTGTGCTGAAATTTTCTGTCACTTGTTACTATGGAAAGTAATTGTTTGAGGGGCCTGTTCGGGGTATCTTCACCCCATCCAGTTGAGCCAAGAGTTGCTCCTCAACCTACTGAATCTATTGAAAATGAAACTGCCTTTCAGATTCCTTCGGGTATGATGGAAAAACTGCTAGCTAACACTTTCGGAGGAGATGGAACAAAGCATCCTGACGAACATCTACGCTTTGTGGATGATATTTGTGGACTATTTAAGCTTGCAGGTATACCCGATGATGTTGTTAAGAAGAAGGATTTCCCTTTATCTTTGGGGGGAGACACATTGACATGGTATAGGCTATGTGATGATACGAGATCATGGAACTATAAAAGAGTGAAATTGGAATTTCATCAAAAGTATTACCCTATGCATCTTGTTCATCGTGATCGCAATTATATATATAGTTTTTGGCCTCGCGAAGGAGAAAGCATCGCTCAAGCTTGGGGGAGGCTTAAATCAATGTTATATTCATGCCCCAATCATGAGCTCTCAAAATTGACAATTCTCCAGAATTTTTATGCTCGGCTTTCTGATAACAATTGCACCATGCTCGATACTTCTTGTGCTGGCTCTTTTATGATGAAGTCTATTGAATTCGGATGGAATCTATTGGATAGAATTAAATGCAACTCTGAAGATTGGGACCTCAACAAAGGTAAGGAGTCAGGTATGACACCCAAGTTTGATTGTGTTAAATCTTTTATGGATACTGATGTTTTCCGTAAGTTTAGCACTAAATATGGACTTGACTCTGAGATAGTAGCTTCTTTCTATGAATCTTTTGCTACTTATGTTGTTTGCTACTTATGTTGATCTCCCCAAGGAGAAGTGGTTTAAATATCATCCTCCCATAGAAGTAAAAGTAGTTGCACCTATTAAAGTTGAAGAAAAGATTGTCACTTATAATGATCCTATTGTTCCTACTTCTTATGTTGAGAAACCACCTTTCCCTGTTAGAATGAAGAATCATGCTAAAGCTTCAACTGTTGTTCGTAAAAGCAATATTAGGACTTATACACCTCCTGAGCAAGTCAAAGTAGAACCCAGTATTGCTATTGTTAAAGATCTCTTGTCGGATAATATTGATGGGCATGTTATTCAATTCACTGGTGAAACTGCTAGAATTGCTAAACCCTGTGATAGAGATAAACATAGACCTGTGGTAGGCGTGCCTGTTATTTCTGTTAAAATAGGAGATCATTGTTATCATGGCTTATGTGATATGGGTGCTAGTGCTAGTGTTATACCCATTGACTTATACAAGGAAATATGCATGAGATTGCACCTGCAGAGTTAGAAGAAATTGATGTTACAATTAAACTTGCAAATAGAGATACTATATCTCCAATGGGAATTGTTAGAGATGTTGAAGTCTTGTGTGGGAAAACCAAATATCCCGCTGATTTTCTTGTTCTTGGTTCTCCACAAGATAGCTTTTGTCCCATTATATTTGGTAGACCCTTCTTGCGTACTGTTAATGCTATGATAGATTGCGAAAATAACATTGTTACTGTTGGCTTGGATGATATGGTTCATGAGTTTAATTTCTCTAAATTTAGTAAACAACATCGTGAGGAAGAATTGCCTAGTAAGGATGAAATTATTGGTCTTGCTTCTATTGATGTACCTCCTAGTGATCCTTTAGAACACTATTTGCTAGACCATGAAAACGATATGTTCATGAATGAAAGAAGGGAAATAGATGAAGTATTCTTTAAACAGGAACCTATTCTGCAACACAATTTGCCTGTTCAAATCCTAGGGGATCCCCCTCCACCCAAGGGTGATCCCATTTTTGAGCTTAAACCGTTGCTGGATAATCTTAAATATGCTTATCTTGATGAAAAGAAAATATATCCTGTTATTATTAGCGCTAACCTTTCAGAGCATGAAGAAGAAAGATTATTGAAAACTCTGAAGAAGCACCGTGCTGCTATTGGATATACTCTAGATGATCTTAAGGGCATTAGTCCCACTCTATGTCAACATAAAATAAATTTGGAAGCTGATGCCAAACCAGTTTGTGAACCTCAACGACGTTTGAATCCTAAAATGAAAGAAGTGGTAAGAAAAGAAATACTCAAGCTTCCGGAGGCAGGTATAATTTATCCCGTTGCTGATAGTTAGTGGGTAAGTCCTGTTCATTGTGTCCCTAAGAAGGGAGGTATTACTGTTGTCCCTAATGATAAATATGAATTGATCCCTCAAAGAATTATCATAGGTTATAGGATGGTAATTGATTTCTGTAAGTTAAATAAAGCTACTAAGAAAGATCATTACCCCTTACCTTTTATTGATCAAATGCTAGAGAGACTATGCAAACATACACATTATTGCTTTCTAGATGGTTATTCTGGTTTCTCTCAAATACCTGTGTCAGCTAAAGATCAATCAAAGACTACTTTTACATGCCATTTTGGTACTTTCGCTTATAGACGTATGCCTTTTGGTTTATGTAATGCACCTGCTACCTTTCAAAGATGCATTGATGGCTATATTCTCTGACTTTTGCGAAAAGATTTGTGAGGTTTTCATGGATGACTTTTCCGTCTATGGTTCCTCTTTTGATGATTGCTTAAGCAATCTTGATCGAGTTTTGCAGAGATGTGAAGAAACTAATCTTGTCTTGAATTGGGAAAAGTGCCACTTTATGGTTAATGAAGGTATTGTCTTGGGCACAAAGTTTCCGAAAGAGGTATTGAAGTTGATAAAGCCAAGGTTGATGCTATTGAAAAGATGCCATGTCCTAAGGACATCAAAGGTATAAGAAGTTTCCTTGGTCACGCCAGATTTTATAGGAGGTTCATTAAGGATTTCTCAAAAATCTCTTGGTCTCTGACTAATTTATTACAAAAAGATGTACCGTTTGTCTTTGATGATAATTGTGTAGAAGCATTTGAAATACTTAAGAAAGCACTAGTCTCTGCACCTGTTGTTCAGCCACCTGATTGGAATTTACCCTTTGAAATTATGTGTGATGCTAGTGATTATGCTGTAGGTGTTGTTCTAGGGCAGAGAGTTGATAAGAAATTAAATGGTATCCATTATGCTAGTAAGACTCTAGATAGTGCTCAAAGAAATTATGCTACTACCGAAAAGGAATTTTTAGCAGTGGTGTTTGCTTGTGATAAGTTTAGACCTTACATTGTTGATTCCAAAGTTACTATTCACACTGATCATGCTGCTATTAAGTATCTTATGGAAAAGAAGGATGCAAAACCTAGACTTATTAGATGGGTTCTCCTGCTTCAAGAATTTGATTTGCATATTGTTGATAGAAAGGGAGCTGAGAACCCCGTTGCAGATAACTTGTCTAGGCTAGAGAATGTTCTTGATGACCTACTACCTATTAATGATAGCTTTCCTGATGAGCAATTAAATGTCATAAGTACTTCTCATAGCACTCCATGGTATGCTGATTATGGTAATTATATTGTTGCTAAATTTATACCGCCTAGCTTCACATACCAACAAAAGAAAAAGTTTTTCTATGACTTGCGACATTACTTTTGGGATGACCCACATCTTTATAAAGAAGGAGTAGATGGTATTATTAGACATTGTGTACCTGAGCATGAACAGGAACAGATCATATGCAAGTGTCACTCCGAAGCTTATGGAGGACATCACGCTAGAGATAGAACTGCGCATAAGGTATTGCAATCCGGTTTTTATTGGCCTACTCTCTTCAAGGATGCCCGTAAGTTTGTTTTGTCTTGCGATGAATGTCAAAGAATTGGTAATATCAGTAGACGTCAAGAAATGCCTATGAATTATTCACTTGTTATTGAGCCATTTGATGTTTGGGGCTTTGATTATATGGGACATTTTCCTGCCTCTAATGGTTACACTCATATTCTAGTTGCTGTTGATTACGTTACTAAGTGGGTAGAAGTTATTCCAACTAGTAGTGCTGATCACAGCACTTCTATTAAAATGCTTAAGGAAGTTATTTTTCCGAGGTTTGGAGTCCCTAGATACTTAATGACTGATGGTGGTTCACACTTTATTCATGGTGCCTTCCGTAAGATGCTTGCTAAATATGATGTTAATCATAGGATTGCATCTCCTTATCATCCTCAGTCTAGTGTTCAAGTAGAATTGACCAATAGGGAGCTCAAACTAATTTTGCAAAAGACTGTCAATAGGTCTAGAAAGAATTGGTCCAAGAAACTTGATGATGCATTATGGGCCTATAGAACTGCATATAAAAATCCTATGGGTATGTCTCCGTACAAAATGGTCTGTGGAAAAGCTTGTCACTTACCTCTCGAACTAGAACATAAGGCATATTGGGCTATTAAAGAGCTCAACTATGATTTCAAACTTGCCGGTGAGAAGAGGTTATTTGATATTAGCTCACTTGATGAATGGAGAGCCCAAGCATATGAAAATGCCAAGTTGTATAAAGAAAAAGTTAAAAATGGCATGACAAAAGGATACAAAAGCGTGAGTTTAATGTAGGTGATTATGTATTGCTATACAACTCTCGTTTAAGATTTTTTGTAGGAAAACTTCTCTCTAAATGGGAAGGTCCCTATGTTATCGAGGAGGTCTATCGTTCCGGTGCCATAAAAATCAACAACTTCGCAGGCACAAATCCGAAGGTGGTAAACAGTCAAAGGATCAAACACTATATCTCAGGTAATCCTATAAATGTTGAAACTAATATTATTGAAACCATGACCCCAGAGGAGTACATAAAGGACACTTTCCAGAATGTTCCAGACTCTGAAAAGGAATAGGTATGTGGTACGGTAAGTAAACCGACTCCAAAACAATTTTTAAGGCAATATTTCTCTGTTTTGGAATATTTAGAAAAATAGAAAAATAAATAGCAGTCCGGGGAGGACACGAGGCCTCCACGAGGGTGGAGGGCGCGCCCTACCCCCTGGGCGCGCCCCCTACCTCGTGAGCACCTCGTGTGCCCTCCGGACTCCGTTTCCTTGCACGATACGTATTTTGGTCGGTAAAAATTCATTATATATACTCCCGAAGGTTTTGACCACCGTATCACGCAAATATTCTCTGTTCTTGTTTCGAGTTGTTTTTTTTTGACAGGTCTAGATCGTCATGACGACCCCAAGTGCTCCCAAGGACAAGTTCTTCAAGAAGGTGATTAACCCTTACCTCGCGGAGGTGTTGTGGCACCCTCAAACCATTGAGATGTGTGATGGGTTGCTGCACATCCGCGATGTTGAGGGACCAAAGGGAACCGGAAGTGTGGAGTCGAGACTCGAGGCAATGGAGCAACAAGTTTTCAAGTGTCAGGGGATGGTGGAGCATGCAATCAACGCTAGCCAGAAGATGCTCGCGGAGTTCACCAACAACTACGAGCCGGATGCCAAGAACACCGAGGAGGCTATCTTTAAGCTACAAGAAAAGATCGAGCACCTTCAAGCCCAAATTTATGATCTGCAAAATCAAAACTGTAAGTATGAATATAGGTTCAAAAGGATGAGTTTGGTTGCAGATTTGAGGATTCCGGAGACTCGATCATCCTTCTATGATGGTGAGCCTATGCTTTGGAAGATGGACGACAAGCCTACGTCATCAACAATTCCTTCTTCACCGCATCCGAGGACATAATCACATGGGTATGGGCACTCCCTTTGGCAATTGCCAAGCTTGGGGGAGGTGCCCTGGTATCGTATCACCATCACAACTCCTATCTTTACAGTTTTTCTTAGTTCGATCCTATTAGTAGTATCTTGATTTAGTAGAATAAAGTCGTGGCATGATCTAGTTTTGAGTTTTGCTTTATGATCTTTCCTTGTAATCGAGTCTGTGAGCTTTATAATAAAGATTAGTGTTGAGTCAAGGGCTTGAGTATTTTGCCATGATCTTGGGAAAGTGGAAGAAAAGAATAAAAAGAATCAAGAGTTCATATTGATCTTATTGAAAGTAGTGACTTCACATAGAAAGAGTATGATGATTTAAAGTTGTTGGGAGTTGGCAAATATAGCTTTGGTCATCGTTGCAATTAATAGGAAGTAATAAGGAAAGAGAGGTTTCACATATAGATATATTATCATTGACATCTTTTATGGTTGGGAGCACTCATTAAAATATGACATGCTAAAGAGTTGAGGTTGGACAAGGAAGACAACATAATGAGTTATGTTTTCTTACATTCGAGATAAAGTATGTTGTCATGGATCCTCTACCGTGTTGAGCTTGCCTTTCCCCCTCATGCTAGCCAAATTCTTAGCACCAAGTAGAAATACTACTTGTGCTTCCAAACACCCTTCAACCAGTTTTGCCATGAGAGTCCACCATATCTACCTATGGATTGAGTAAGATCCTTCAAGTAAGTTGTCATCGGTGCAAGCAATAAAAAATTGCTCTCTAAATATGCATGACTTATTAATGTAGAGAAATAAGCTTTGTATGAACTTGTTGTGGACGCAATAAAAGCGACGGACTGCATAATAAAGGTTCACATACAAGGGGCAATATAAAGTGACGTTCTTTTGCATTAAGATTTTGTGCATCAACCCTAAACGCGCATGACAACCTCTGCTTCCCTCTGCGAAGGGCCTATCTTTTATTATTATCCTCTACCTTACAAGAGTCATGGTGATCCTCACCATTCCTTTTTCATTTTATCCTTTGGCAAGCTCAGCATGTTGGAAAGAGAATGATATACATATCTAATTGGATGTGGGGGAGCATGAATTGTTATTGTTGACATTACCCTTGAGGTAAAAGGTTGTGGGGCAAAACTATAAGCCCCTATCTTTCTCTGTGTCCGATTAAAGCTCCGTAACCACAAGTATCGCGTGAGTGCTAGCAATTATGAAGGACTACATGATAGTTGAGTATGTGGACTTGCTTTTAAGCTCTGACATAGACTCTTTCCGATGTTATGATAAATTGCAATTGCTTCAATGACTGAGATTACAATTGTTAGTGCCCAATAATGTTTCTGATTCATGCTTTGGCTTTGTGAATATATCATTACTTGAACATGAGTAATCATATGACAAAATCTATTTATGTTGCTGTTATTAAATAATCATGATGCCTTCATGTCCGTATTTTATTTTTATCGACGCCTCTACCTCTAAACATGAGGACATATTTATTGTTATCGGCTTTTCGCTTGAGGACAAGCGAGGTCTAAGCTTGGGGGAGTTGATACATCCATTTTGCATCATGCTTTTATGATCATATTTATTGCATTATGGGTTGTTATTTCACGTTATGTCATGATACTTATGGCTATTCTCTCTTATTTTATAAGGTTTACATGAAGAGGGAGAATGCCGACAGCTGGAATTCTGGGCTGGAAAAGGAGCAAATATTGAAGGACTATTCCGCGCAACTCCAAAAGTCCTGAAACTCCATGGAATACCTTAGAATAAATAAAGAAAAATCGGCGCCAAAGATGAAGACCAGGGGGCCCATACCCTGCTCACGAGGGTGGGGGCGCCCCCCTGGGCGCGCCCCCCTACCTCGTGGGCCCCCTGGTGGCTCTCCGACACCCATCTTCTCCTATATGAAGTCTTTCGATGAGAAAAAAAAGGAGAGAGAACCTTTCGGGACGAGACTCCGCCGCCACGAGGTGGAACCTTGGCGGAACCAATCTAGGGCTCTGGCGGAGCTTTTCTGCCGGTGATACTTCCCTCCGGGAGGGGGAAATCATCACCATCGTCATCACCAACGTTCCTCTCATCGGGAGAGGGCAATCTCCATCAACATCTTCACCAGCACCATCTCATCTCCAAACCCTAGTTCATCTCTTGTATCCAATTCTTGTCTCCCAGTCCGGGATTGGTGCTAGTAGTTTGCTAGTAGTGTTGATTACTCTTTGTAGTTGATGCTAGTTGGTTTACTTGGTGGAAGATCATATGTTCAGATCCTATATGCACATTATTACCCCTCTGATTGTGAACATGAATATGCTTTGTGAGTAGTTACGTTTGTTCCTGAGGACAAGGGAGAAGTCTTGCTATTAGTAGTCATGTGAATTTGGTATTCGTTCGATATTTTTATAAGATGTATGTTGTCTAACCTCTAGTGGTGTTATGTGAATGTCGACTACATAACACTTCACCATTATTTGGGCCTAGAGGAAGGCGTTGGGAAGTAATAAGTAGATGATGGGTTGCTAGAGTGACAGAAGCTTAAACCCTAGTTTATGCGTTGCTTCGTAAGGGGCTGATTTGGATCCACATGTTTCATGCTATGGTTAGGTTTACCTTAATACTTTTGTTGTAGTTGCGGATGCTTGCAATAGAGGTTAATCATAAGTGGGATGCTTGTCCAAGTAAGGGCAGTACCCAAGCACTGGTCCACCCACATATCAAATTATCAAAGTACCGAACGCGGATCATATGAGCATGATGAAAACTAGCTTGACGATATTCCCATGTGTCCTTGGGAGCGCTTTTCCTATTATAAGAGTTTGTCCAGGCTTGTCCTTTGCTACAAAAAGGATTGGGCCACCTTGTTGCACTTTATTTACTTTTGTTACTTGTTGCTCGTTACAATTTATCTTATCACAAAACTATCTGTTACCACTTATTTCAGTACTTGCAGAGAATACCTTGCTGAAAACCGCTTATCATTTCCTTCTGCTCCTAGTTGGGTTCGACACTCTTACTTATTGAAAGGACTACGATAGATCCCCTATACTTGTGGGTCATCATCCTACAAACCTCTGAACTTGGAGGCCCAACAACGTCTACAAGAAGAGGGTTGTGTAGTAGACATCAAGCTCTTTTCTTGCGCCATTGCCGGGGAGGTGAGTGCTTGAAGGTATATCTTTAGATCTTGCAATCGAATCTTTTTGTTTCTTGTTGTATCACTAGTTTAGTCTATAAAAGAAAACTACAAAAAAATGGAATTGAGTTTGTCTCATACGCTTCATCTTTTTAATATCTTTCGTGAGAATGATGGAAAGGAAAATTGTGCTCAAGTGCTAGAAGCAGAAATCTATAAATGTTTGGCACTAAATATGTGAATGATGAGCATGATTGCAATGTTGTTAGTATGAATTCGTTGAATACCTATGATGCTAATGATATGCAAATCCACAAGCTTGGGGATGCTATGTTTGATGAAGATGATACTTTTTGTCCCCCAAGTTTTGATGAGCAAATTTAATATGATGAAATCATGCCTCCTACTTATGATGATTATATTGATGAAAGTGGGTTTGGAATAGTGTAAACTTTAGGTAGTATTGATCCCACTATTTTGGAGGATGTTGAATCTTATTGTGATGAATATGAAAGTGGATTTGGAAGAGTGTCAACTTTATTTAGTGATGATTCCACTATTTCGAAAGAGGTTCCAATTGATTATGAGAACAAAGTTGCTATCTATGATGATTATTGTGATGAATTGTATGCTATTAAGAATAATGATAACCATGAAACTTGTCATCATGATTTTAGTTTTCAATTGGATTATGCCTCACATGATAGTTATTTTGTTGAGTTTGCTCCCACTATTATTCATGAGAAGAAATTTGCTTATGTGGAGAGTAATAAAAATTATATGCTTGTAGATCATGAAAACAATGTTTTAGGTGCTGGTTATATTGTTGAATTCATTCATGATTCTACTGAAAATTATTATGAGAGAGTATCATATGCTTCTACATATTGCAATAATATCAAGTTTCCTCTCTATGTGCTTAAAGCTTTGAACTTATGCTTGTTTTACCTTCCTATGCTAGTTGATTATTGTTCCCATAAGTTGTTTGCCCACAAAATCCCTATGCATAGGAAGTGGGTTATACTTAAATATGCTAGTCATATTCTTCATGATGCTCTCTTTATGTTTCAATTCTTAGCTTTTATGTGAGCATCATTGTCATCATCATGCCTAGCTAAAAAGGCATTATAGAAAAGTGCTTGTTGGGAGACAACCCAATATTTACCCTTAATGTTTTCGTGTGATCACATGATTTTTCTATTGTAGTAATTATGTTTTATAGGTTTTGTTTCAATAAAGTGCCAAGTAGAGCCTTTGGGAAGACTTGGGTGAAGTCCTTATGATCTTGCTGTAAAAAATAGAAACTTTAGCACTCACGAGAATAGCTGCCATTTTTTACTGGAGAGTGATTTTAGGTTGATTCTTTTTGCAGATGATTAATAGACAAATTCGTCAGGTCCACCTATTTATTTCCGAATTTTTGGGGTTCCAGAAGTATACTTTTGATACAGATTACTACGGACTGTTCTGTTTTTGACAGATTCTGTTTTCATTGTGTTGTTTGCTTATTTTGATGAATCTATGAGTAGTATCGAAAGGTATGAACCATAGAGAAGTTGCAATACATTATATATTACACCAATATAAATAAATAATGAGTTCATTACAGTACCTAAGTGGTGTTTTATTTTCTTATACTAACGGAGCTTACGAGTTTTGTTTTGAGTTTCGTGTTGTGAAGTTTTCAAGTTTTGGGTAAAGATTCGATGGACTATGGAATAAGGAGTGGTAAAAGCCTAAGCTTGGGGATGCCCATGGAACCCCAAGGTAATACTCAAGGACAACCAAGGGCCTAAGCTTGGGGATGCCCCGGAAGGCATCCCCTCTTTCGTCTTCGTTCATCGGTAACTTTACTTGGAGCTATATTTTTATTTGCCACATGATATATGTTTTGCTTGGAGCGTCATTTTATTTTGTTAGTATTTGCTTTCTGTTATTTAGAATAATGTTTTGCATATCTATTTTCAATAAAAATATCAAGGATAGCCTTTACCTTGCTTATTTTGCAAGTATACATGTTGCTGTTTCAAAACAGAAAGTTTACCGCTGTTGCAAAAATTCCCTAGAAAGTCAGAGAGTGAGATAATATTGAATGTTTTTGCATGATAAGCTATGATAAATCTTCTACAGCATAGTATTTTCTTATAATTTTTGGAGTTAGGGAAGTATGATTAATCTTGCATTCTTTACAGACTATACTGTTTTGACAGATTGCTATTATGTTTGCATTGTTTGCATATGCTTGCTTGTTTAATGATTCTATTGGAGGATAGGAGTATTAAATATGTAGAGACATTTAGTATGCAATGTTGAATAATAATGTTAGTAATTTGTTACAGTAGAAAATGATAAGGTTTTTGCATTGTTTTATACTAACTTACATCACAAGTTCTTGTTGAGTTTTGCGTGGATGAAGCTTTCGAGATTTAGGAAACTAACATATAAAAGGAATTAAGGAGACATAAAAGCTCAAGTTTGGGGATGCCCAAGGCAACCCAATATAATATTTCAAGAAGTCTCAAGCACCTAAGCTTGGGGTGAAGGAAATATGCCCTAGAGGCAATAATAAAGTTATTATTTATTTCCTCATATCATGATAAATGTTTATTATTCATGCTAGAATTGTATTAACCAGAAACATGATACATGTGTGAATACATAGACAAACTGAGTGTCACTAGTATGCCTCTACTTGACTAGCTCGTTTATCAAAGATGGTTATGTTTCCTAGCCATGGACAAAAGAGTTGTCATTTGATTAACAGGATCACATCATTGAGAGAATGATGTGATTGACTTGACCCATTCCGTTAGCTTAGCACTTGATCGTTTAGTATGTTGCTATTGCTTTCTTCATGACTTATACATGTTCCTACAACTATGAGATTATGCAACTCCCGTTTACCGGAGGAACACTTTGTGTGCTACCAAACGTCACAACGTAACCGGGTGATTATAAAGGAGCTCTACAGGTGTCTCTGAAGGTACATGTTGGGTTGGCGTATTTTGAGATTAGGATTTGTCACTCCGATTGTCGGAGAGGTATCTCTGGGCCCTCTCGGTAATGCACATCACTATAAGACTTGCAAGCAATGTAGCTAATGAGTTAGTTACGGAATGATGCATTACGTATCGAGTAAAGAGACTTGCCGGTAACGAGATTGAACTAGGTATTGAGATACCGACGATCAAATCTCAGGCAAGTACCGATGACAAAGGGAACAACGTATGTTGTTATGCAGTTTGACCGATAAAGATCTTCGTAGAATATGTAGGAGCCAATATGAGCATCCAGGTTACGCTATTGGTTATTGACCGGAAACAGTTCTTGGTCATGTCTACATAGTTCTCGAACCCGTAGGGTCCGCACGCTTAAGGTTTCGATGACAATTATATTATGAGTTTATGAGTTTTGATGTACCTAAGTTTGTTCGGAGTCCCGAATGTGATTACGGACATGACGAGGAGTCTCGAAATGGTCGAGACATGAAGATTGATATATTGAACGACTATATTCGGACACCGGAAAGGTTTCGGGGGTTATCGGATATATATCGGAGTACCGGGGGTTATCGGAACCCCCCCCGGAGGTTAATGGGCCTCATGGGCCCAAGTGGTGGAAGAGGAGAGGCGGCCAAGGGGCAACCGCGCGCCCCTCCCCCCCCCCAAGTCCGAATTGGACAAGGAGGGGGGGGGGGCGACGCCCCCCTTTCCTTTCCCCCTCTCTCTCCTTCCCTCTCCTCTCCTACTCCAACAAGGAAGGGGGGAGTCCTACTCCCGGTGGGAGGAGGACTCCTCCTGGCACGCCCCTCATGGCCGGCCGACCCCCTCCCCCTGGCTCCTTTATATACGGGGGCAGGGGGCACCTCTAGAGACAACAATTGATCATTGATCTCTTAGCCGTGTGCGGTGCCCCCCTCCACCATAGTCCTCCTCGATAATATTGTAGCGGTGCTTAGGCGAAGCCCTGCGACGGTAGAACATCAAGATCATCACCATGCCGTCGTGCTGACGGAACTCTCCCTCGATACTCGGCTGGGTCGGAGTTCGAGGGACGTCATCGAGCTGAACGTGTGCTAGAACTCGGAGGTGTCGTAGTTTCGATGCTTGATCGGTCGGGCCGTGAAGACGTATGACTACATCAACTGCGTTGTGCTAACGCTTCCGCTTTCGGTCTACGAGGGTACATGGACACACTCTCCCCTCTCGTTGCTGTGCATCACCATGATCTTGCGTGTGCATAGGAGTTTTTTTGAAATTACTATGTTCCCCAACAGTGGCATCCGAGCCTAGGTTTTATGCGTTGATGTTATATGCACGAGTAGAACACAAGTGAGTTGTGGGTGATACAAGTCATACTGCTTACCAGCATGTCATACTTTGGTTCGGCGGTATTGTTGGATGAAGCGGCCCGGACCGACATTACGCGTACGCTTACGCGAGACTGGTTCTACCGACGTGCTTTGCACACAGGTGGCTGGCGGGTGTCAGTTTCTCCAACTTTAGTTGAACCGAGTGTGGCTACGCCCGGTCCTTGAGAAGGTTAAAACAACACTAAATTGATGAACTATCGTTGTGGTTTTGATGCGTAGATAAGAACGGTTCTTGCTCAGCCCGTAGCAGCCACGTAAAATTTGCAACAACAAAGTAGAGGACGTCTAACTTGTTTTTGCAGGGCATGTTGTGATGTGATATGGTCAAGACGTGATGCTATATTTTATTGTATGAGATGATCATGTTTTGTAACCGAGTTATCGGCAACTGGCAGGAGCCATATGGTTGTCGCTTTATTATATGAAATGCAAGCGCCCTGTAATTGCTTTACTTTATCACTAAGCGGTAGCAATAGTCGTAGAAGCAATAGATGGTGAAACGACAATGATGCTACGATGGAGATCAAGGTGTCACACCGATGACGATGGTGATCACGATGGTGCTTCGGAGATGGAGATCACAAGCACAAGATGATGATGGCCATATCATATCACTTATATTGATTGCATGTGATGTTTATCCTTTATGCATCTTATCTTTCTTTGATTGACGGTAGCATTTTAAGATGATCTCTCACTAATTATCAAAAAGTGTTCTCCCTGAGTATGCACCGTTGCGAAAGTTCTTCGTGCTGAGACACCACATGATGATCGGGTGTGATAGGCTCTACGTTCAAATACAACGGGTGCAAAACAGTTGCACACGCGGAATACTCAGGTTAAACTTGACGAGCCTAGCATATACAGATATGGCCTCGGAACACGGAGACCGAAAGGTCGAACATGAATCATATAGTAGATATGATCAACATAGTGATGTTCACCATTGAAAACTACTCCATCTCATGTGATGGTCAGACATGGTTTAGTTGATTTGGATCACGTGATCACTTAGATGACTAGAGAGATGTCTGTCTAAGTGGGAGTTCTTTAGTAATATGATTAATTGAACTTAAATTTATCATGAACTTAGTACCTGATAGTATTTTGCATGTCTATGTTTGTTGTAGATAGATGGCTTGTGCTGTTGTTTCGTTGAATTTTAATGCGTTCCTTGAGAAAGCTAAGTTGAAAGATGATGGTAGCAATCACACGGACTGGGTCCGTAACTTGAGGATTATCATCATTGCTGCACAGAAGAATTACGTCATGGAAGCACCGCTGGGTGCCAGGCCTGCTGCAGATGCAACTGACGATGTTAAGAATGTCTGGCAGAGCAAAGCTGATGACTACTTGATAGTTCAGTGTGCCATGCTTTACGGCTTAGAACCGGGACTTCAACGATATTTTGAACGTCATGGAGCATATGAGATGTTCCAGGAGTTGAAGTTAATATTTCAAGCAAATGCCTGGATTGAGAGATATGAAGTCTCCAATAAGTTCTATAGCTGCAAGATGGGGGAGAATAGTTCTGTCAGTGAACACATACTCAAAATGTCTGGGTATAATAATCACTTGATTCAACTGGGAGTTAATCTTCCTGATGATAGTGTCATTGACAGAATTCTTCAATCACTGCCACCAAGCTACAAGAGCTTCGTGATGAACTATAATATGCAAGGGATGAACAAGACTATTCCCGAGCTCTTCGCAATGCTAAAAGCTGCGGAGGTAGAAATCAAGAAGGAGCATCAAGTGTTGATGGTCAATAAGACCACTAGTTTCAAGAAAAAGCGTAAAGGGAAGAAGAAGGGGAACTTCAAGAAGAACAGCAAACAAGTTGCTGCTCAAGAGAAGAAACCCAAATCTGGACCTAAGCCTGAGACTGAGTGCTTCTACTACAAGCAGACTAGTCACTGGAAGCGGAACTGCCCCAAGTATTTGGCGGATAAGAAGGATGGCAAGGTGAACAAAGGTATATGTGATATACATGTTATTGATGTGTACCTTACTAATGCTCGCAGTAGCACCTGGGTATTTGATACTGGTTCTGTTGCTAATATTTGCAACTCGAAATAGGGACTATGGATTAAGCGAAGATTGGCTAAGGACGAGGTGACGATGCGCGTGGGAAATGGTTCCAAAGTCGATGTGATCACGGTCGGCACACTACCTCTACATCTACCTTGGGGATTAGTTTTAGACCTGAATAATTGTTATTTGGTGCGAGCGTTGAGCATGAACATTATATCTGGATCTTGTTTGATGTGAGACGGTTATTCATTTAAATCAGAGAATAATGGTTGTTCTATTTATATGAGTAATATCTTTTATGGTCATGCACCCTTGAAGAGTGGTCTATTTTTATTAAATCTCGATAGTAGTGATACACATATTCATAATGTTGAAGCCAAAAGATGCAGAGTTAATAATGATAGTGCAACTTATTTGTGGCACTGTCGTTTGGGTCATATTGTTGTAAAGCGCATGAAGAAACTCCATACTGATGGACTTCTAGAATCACTTGATTATGAATCACTTGGTACTTGCGAACTGTGCCTCATGGGCAAGATGACTAAAACGCCGTTCTCCGGAACTATGGAGCGAGCAACTGATTTATTGGAAATCATACATACCGATGTGTGTGGTCCAATGAATATTGAGGCTCACGGCGAGTGTCGTTATTTTCTCACCTTTACAGATGATTTGAGCAGATATGGGTATATCTACTTGACGAAACACAAGTCTGAAACATTTGAAAAGTTCAAAGAATTTCAGAGTGAAGTGGAAAATCATCGTAACAAGAAAATAAAATTTCTATGATTTGATCGTGGAGGAGAATATTTGAGTTACGAGTTTGGTTTACATTTGAAGCAATGCGGAATAGTTTCGCAACTCACGCCACCCGGAACACCACAATGAAATGGTGTGTCCGAACATCGTAATCGTACATTACTAGATATGGTGCGATCTATGATGTCTCTTACTGATTTACCGCTATCGTTTTGGGGTTATGCTTTAGAGACGGCCGCATTCACGTTACATAGGGCACCATCAAAATCCGTTGAGACGACGCCTTATGAACTGTGGTTTGGCAAGAAACCAAAGTTTTCATTTCTTAAAGTTTGGGGCTGCGATGCTTATGTGAAGAAACTTCAACCAGATAAGCTCGAACCCAAATCGGAGAAATGTGTCTTTGAAGGATACCCAAAAGAAACTATTGGGTACACCTTCTATCACAGATCTGAGGGCAAGATTTTTGTTGCTAAATTCGGATCCTTTCTAGAGAAGGAGTTTCTCTCGAAAGAAGTGAGTGGGAGGAAAGTACAACTTGATGAGGTAATTGTACCCGCTCCCTTGTTGGAAAGTAGTCATCACAAGAAACCGTTCCTATGACAACTACACCAATCAGTGAGGAAGCTAATGATATTGATCATGAAACTTCAGATCAAGTTACTAACGAACCTCATAGGTCAACCAGAGTAAGATCCGCACCAGAGTGGTACGGTAATCCTATTCTGGAAGTCATGTTACTTGACCATGATGAACCTACAAACTATGAGGAAGCGATGATGAGCCCAGATTCTGCAAAATGGCTTGAGGCCATGAAATCTGAGATGGGATCCATGTATGGGAACAAAGTATGGACTTTGGTTGACTTGCCTGATAATCGGCAAGCCATCGAGAATAAATGGATTTTCAAGAAGAAGACTGACGCTGATGGTAATGTAACTGTCTACAAAGCTCGACTTGTTGCAAAAGGTTTTCGACAAGTTCAAGGGATTGACTATGATGAGACTTTCTCACCCGTAGCGATGCTTAAGTCTGACTGAATCATGTTAGCGATTGTCGCATTTTATGATTATGAAATATGGCAAATGGATGTCAAAACTGCGTTCCTAAATGGATTTTTGGAAGAAGAGTTGTATATGATGCAACCAGAAGGTTTTGTCGATCCAAAAGATGCTAACAAAGTGTGCAAGCTCCAGCGATCCATTTATGGACTGGTGCAAGCCTCTTAGAGTTGGAATAAGTGCTTTGATAGTGTAATCAAAGCATATGGTTTTATACAGACTTTTGGAGAAGCCTGTATTTACAAGAAAGTGAGTGGGAGCTCTGTAGCATTTCTGATATTATATGTAGATGACATATTGTTAATTGGAAATGATATAGAATTTCTGGATAGCATAAAGGGATACTTGAATAAAAGTTTTTCAATGAAAGACCTCGGTGAAGCTGCTTACATATTGGGCATCAAGATCTATAGAGATAGATCAAGACGCTTAATTGGACTTTCACAAAGCACATACCTTGATAAAGTTTTGAAAAGTTCAAAATGGATCAGGCAAAGAAAGGATTCTTTCCTGTATTACAAGGTGTGAAGTTGAGTCAAACTCAATGCCCGACCACAGCAGAAGATAGAGAGAAAATGAAAGATGTTCCCTATGCTTCAGCCATAGGCTCTATCATGTATGCAATGCTGTGTACCAGACCTGACGTATGCTTAGCAATAAGTTTGGCAGGGAGGTACCAAAGTAATCCAGGAGTGGATCACTGGACAGTGGTCAAGAACATCCTGAAATACCTGAAAAGGACTAAGGATATGTTTCTCGTTTATGGAGGTGACAAAGAGCTAGTCATAAACGGATACGTCGATGCAAGCTTTGACACTGATCTGGGCGATTCTAAATCGCAAACCGGATACGTGTTTATATTGAACAGTGGAGCTATACGTTGGTGCAGTTCTAAACAAAGCATTGTAGCGGGATCTACATGCGAAGCGGAGTACATAGCTGCTTCGGAAGCAGCAAATGAAGGAGTCTGGATGAAGGAGTTCATTTCCGATCTAGGTGTCATACCTAGTGCATCGGGACCAATGAAGATCTTCTGTGACAATACTAGTGCAATTGCCTTGGCAAAGGAATCTAGATTTCACAAGAGGACCAAGCACATCAAGAGATGCTTCAATTCCATCCGGGGCCAAGTTCAGGTGGGAGAGATAGAGATTTGCAAGATACATATGGATCTGAATGTTGCAGACCCATTGACTAAGCCTCTTCCACAAGCAAAACATGATCAACACCAAGACTCCATGGGTGTTATAATCATTACTATGTAATCTAGATTATTGACTCTAGTGCAAGTGGGAGACTGAAGGAAATATGCCCTAGAGGCAATAATAAAGTTATTATTTATTTCCTCGTATCATGATAAATGTTTATTATTTGCTAGAATTGTATTAACCGGAAACATGATACATGTGTGAATACATAGACAAACTGAGTGTCACTAGTATGCCTCTACTTGACTAGCTCATTTATCAAAGATGGTTATGTTTCCTAGCCATGGACAAAAGAGTTGTCATTTGATTAACAGGATCACATCATTGAGAGAATGATGTGATTGACTTGACCCATTCGTTAGCTTAGCACTTGATCGTTTACTATGTTGCTATTGCTTTCTTCATGACTTATACATGTTCCTACAACTATGATATTATGCAACTCTCGTTTACCGGAGGAACACTTTGTGTGCTACCAAACGTCACAAGTAACTGGGTGATTATAAAGGAGCTCTACAGGTGTCTCCGAAGGTACATGTTGGGTTGGCGTATTTCGAGATTAGGATTTGTCACTCCGATTGTCGGAGAGGTATCTCTGGGCCCTCTCGGTAATGCACATCACTATAAGCCTTGCAAGCAATGTAGCTAATGAGTTAGTTACGAAATGATGCAATATGTATCGAGTAAAGAGACTTGCCGGTAACGAGATTGAACTAGGTATTGAGATACCGACGATCAAATCTCGGGCAAGTAACATACCGATGACAAAGGGAACAACGTATGTTGTTATGCGGTTTGACCGATAAAGATCTTCGTAGAATATGTAGGAGCCAATATGAGCATCCAGGTTCCGCTATTGGTTATTGACCGGAAACAGTTCTCGGTCATGTCTACATAGTTCTCGAACCCGTAGGGTCCGCACGCTTAAGGTTTCGACGACAGTTATATTATGAGTTTATGAGTTTTGATGTACCTAAGTTTGTTTGAAATCCTGAATGTGATTACAGACATGACGAGGAGTCTCGAAATGGTCGAGACATGAAGATTGATATATTGGACGACTATATTCGGACACCGGAAAGGTTTCGGGGGTTATCGGATATATACCGGAGTACCGGGGGGTTATCGGACCCCCCCTGGAGGTTAATGGGCCTCATGGGCCCAAGTGGTGGAAGAGGAGAGGCGGCCAAGGGGCAGCCGAGTGCCCCTCCCCCCCTTTCCTTTCCCCCTCTCTCTCCTTCCCTCTCCTCTCCTACTCCAACAAGGAAGGGGGGAGTCCTACTCCCGGTGGGAGGAGGACTCCTCCTGGCACGCCCCTCCTGGCCGGCCGACCCCCTCCCCCTGGCTCCTTTATATATGGGGGTAGGGGGGCACCTCTAGAGACAACAATTGATCATTGATCTCTTAGCCGTGTGCGGTGCCCCCCTCCACCATAGTCCTCCTCGATAATATTGTAGCGGTTCTTAGGCGAAGCCCTGCGACGGTAGAACATCAAGATTGTCACCACGCCGTCATGCTGACGGAACTCTCCCTCGACACTCGGTTGGATCGGAGTTCGAGGGACGTCATCGAGCTGAACGTGTGCTAGAACTCGGAGGTGCCGTAGTTTCGGTGCTTGATCGGTCGGGCCGTGAAGACGTACGACTACATCAACCACATTGTGCTAATGCTTCCGCTTTCGGTCTACGAGGGTACGTGGACACACTCTCCCCTCTCGTTGCTATGCATCACCATGATCTTGCGTGTGCGTAGGAAATCTTTTGAAATTACTACGTTCCCCAACATGGGGATGCCCCGGTAGGCATCCCACCTTTCTTCTTCAACAATTATCGGTTAGTATCGGTTGAACCTAAGTTTTTGCTTCTTCACATGAGTTGTGCTATCCTTGCAATGCCATTTTGTTTTGCTTTGCTTGCTGTTTAAATAAAATAACAAGATCTGAAATACTTAAATGAGAGAAAGTCCTGACATAGCTACATAACTATTTAACTACTCATTGATCTTCACTTATATCTTTCGGAGTAGTTTGTCATTTGCTCTAGTACCTCACTTATATCTTTTAGAGCACGGCGGTGGCTTAATTTTGAATAAATTGTTGATCTCTCATGCTTCACTTATATTATTTTGAGAGTCTTTTAGAACAGCATGGTATTTGCTATGGTTATTAAATTGGTCCTAGAATGATGGGCATCCAAGTTGTGTATAATAAAAACTATCATAGAAAGTGAATTGGATGCTATGATCAATTTGATACTTGATAATTGTTTTGAGATATAGAGGTGGTGATATTAGAGTCATTCTAGTTGGGTAATTGTGAATTTAAAGAATACTTGTGTTGAAGTTTGTGATTCCCGTAGCATGCACGTATGGTGAACCGCTTTATGATGAAGTTGGAGCACAATTTGATTTATTTATTGTCTTCCTTATGAGTGGCAGTCGGGGACGAGCGATGGTCTTTTCCTACCAATCTATCCCCCTAGGAGAATGCGCGTATTACTTCGTTTTCAATGGCTTGTAGATTTTTGCAATAAGTATATGAGTTCTTTATGACTAATGTTGAGTCCATGGATTATACGCACTCTCACCCTTCCACCATTGCTAGCCTCTCTTGTACCACACATCTTTCACCGGTACCATACACCCACCATATACCTTCCTCAAAACAGCCACCATACCTACCTATTATGGCATTTCCATAGCCATTCCGAGATATATTGCCATGCAACTTTCCACCGTTCTGTTTATTATTATATGCTTCATCATTGTCATATTGCTCCTTGCATGATCATGTAGTTGACATCGTATTTGTGGCAAGGCCACCTTCATAATTTCATACATGTCACTCTTGATTCATTGCATATCCCGGTACACCGCCGGAGGCATCTATATAGAGTCGTATCTTGTTCTAAGTATCGAGTTGTAATCTTGAGTTGTAAATAAATAAAAGTGTGATGATCTTCATTATTAGAGCATTGTCCCAGTGAGGAAAGGATGATGAAGATTGTGATTCCCCCACAAGTCGGGATGAGACCTCAGACTTTATAAAAATAAAAGAGGCCAAAGAAGCCCATGAAAAAAGAGGCCAAAGAAGCCCACCAAAAGAAAAAAAAAGAAAAAAACGGAAAAGAAAAAAAGAGAAAAAGAAAAAATAATGAGAGAAAAGGAGAGAAGGGACAATGCTACTATCTTTTTCCACACTTGTGCTTCAAAATAGCACCATGGTCTTCACGATAGAGAGTCTCTTATGTTGTCACTTTCATATACTAGTGGGAATTTTTCATTATAGAACTTGGCTTGTATATTCCAATGATGGGCTTCCTCAAAATGCCCTAGGTCTTCGTGAGCAAGCAAGTTGGATGCACACCCACTTAGTTTCTTTTGTTGAGCTTTCATACATTTATAGCTCTAGTGCATCCGTTGCATGGCAATCCCTACTCACTCACATTGATATCTATTAATGGGCATCTCCATAGCCCATTGATACGCCTAGTTGATGTGAGACTATCTTCTCCTTTTTGTCTTCTCCACAACCACCCTTCTATTCCACATATAGTGCTATGTCCATGGCTCACGCTCATGTATTGTGTGAAAATTGAACAAGTTTGAGATTACTAAAGTATGAAACAATTGCTTGGCTTGTCATCAAGGTTGTGCATGATTAAATACTTTGTGTGATGAAGATAGAGCAATAGCCACACTATATGATTTTGTAGGGATAACTTTCTTTAGCCATGTTATTTTGAGAAGACATGATTGCTTTATTAGTATGCTTGAAGTATTACTATTTCTTATGTCAATATGAACTTTTATTTTGAATCATTTGGATCTGAACATTCATGCCACAATAAAGAGAAATTACATTGAGAAATATGCTAGGTAGCATTCCACATCAAAAATTCCGTTTTTATCATTTACCTACTCGAGGACGAGCAGGAATTAAGCTTGGGGATGCTTGATATGTATCCAACGTATCTATAATTTTTTATTGTTCCATGCTATTATATTACTTGTTTTGGATGTTTATGGGCTTTACTTTACACTTTTATATCATTTTTGGGACTAACCTACTAACCGGAGGCCCAGCCCATATTGCTGTTTTCTTGCCTAT
The DNA here is from genome assembly GCF_002162155.2 of Triticum dicoccoides. NCBI lineage: Eukaryota > Viridiplantae > Streptophyta > Magnoliopsida > Poales > Poaceae > Triticum > Triticum dicoccoides. The sequence goes on from NC_041383.1 coordinate 513,442,134, forward strand.
TTCGGTGTTTCGAAGAAAAGGAATATCAAACGGAGTCCAAACGGAATGAAACCTTCAGGAAACTTATTTTTGGAACAGAAGCAATCTAGGGAACTTGGAGTACAAGCCAGGGAAGCTTCAAGGAGGCCACGAGGGAGGGGGCGCCCCCCCCCCCTACTGGGCGCGCCCCCTTGTCTCGTGGGCCCCTCGAGCGTCCCCCGACCAACTTCTTTCACCTATATATTCCCATATACCCTAAAAACATTGACGGAGAAGATAGATCGGGAGTTCTGCCGCCGCAAGCCTCTGTAGCCACGAAAAACCAATTGGGACCCTATTCCAGTACCCTGCCGGAGGGGGGATCCCTCACCGGTGGCCATCTTCATCATCCCAGCGCTCTCAATGACGAGAAGGGAGTAGTTCGCCCTCGGGGCTGAGGGTATGTACCAGTAGCTATGTGTTTGATCTCTCTCTCTCTCTCTCGTGTTCTCTCTATGGCACGATCTTGATGTATCGCGAGCTTTGCTATTATAGTTGCATCTTAAGATGTTTCTCCCCCCTCTACTCTCTTGTGATGAATTGAGTTTTCCCTTTGAAGTTATCTTATCGGATTGAGTCTTTAATGATTTGAGAACACTTGATGTATGTCTTGCCGTGCTTATCTGTGGTGACAATGGGATATTCACATGATCCACTTGATGTATGTTTTGGTGATCAACTTGCGGGTTCCGCCCATGAACCTATGCATAGGGGTTGGCACACGTTTTTTGTCTTGACTCTCCGGTAGAAACTTTGGGGCACTCTTTGAAGTACTTTGTGTTGGTTGAATAGATGAATCTGAGATTGTGTGATGCATATCATATAATCATGCCCACGGATACTTGAGGTGACAATGGAGTATCTAGGTGACATTAGGGTTTTGGTTGATTTGTGTCTTAAGGTGTTATTCTAGTATGAACTCTATGATAGATCGAACGGAAAGAATAGCTTCATGTTATTTTACTACAGACTCTTGAATAGATAGATCAAAAAGGATAACTTTGAGGTGGTTTCGTACACTACCATAATCTCTTCGTTTGTTCTCCACTATTAGTGGCTTTGGAGTGACTCTTTGTTGCATGTTGAGGGATAGTTATATGATCTAATTATGTTATTATTGTTGAGAGAACTTGCACTAGTGAAAGTATGAACCTTAGGCCTTGTTTCCTACCATTGCAATACTGTTTACGCTCACTTTTATCACTTGTTACCTTGCTGTTTTTATAATTTCAGATTACAAATACCTTTATCTACCATCCATATTGCACTTGTATCACCATCTCTTCATCGAACTAGTGCACCTATATAATTTACCATTGTATTGGGTGTGTTGGGGACACAAGAGACTCTTTGTTATTTGGTTGCAGGGTTGCTTGAGAGAGACCATCTTCATCCTACGCCTCCCACGGATTGATAAACCTTAGGTCATCCACTTGAGGGAAATTTGCTACTGTCCTACAAACCTCTGCACTTGGAGGCCCAACAACGTCTACAAGAAGAAGGTTGTGTAGTAGACATCAAGCTCTTTTCTGGCGCCGTTGCCGGGGAGGTGAGTGCTTGAAGGTATATCTTTAGATCTTGCAACCGAATCTCTTTGTTTCTTATTTTATCACTAGTTTAATCTATAAAAGAAAACTACAAAAAAATGGAATTGAGTTTGTCTCATACGCTTCATCTTTTTAATATCTTTCGTGAGAATGATGGAAAGGAAAATTGTGCTCAAGTGTTAGAAGAAGAAATCTATAAAATGTTTGGCACTAAATATGTGAATGATGAGCATGATTGCAATGTTGTTAGTATGAATTCTTTGAATACCTATGATGCTAATGATATGTAAAGCCACAAGCTTGGGGATGCTATATTTGATGAAGATGATATTTTTTGTCCCCTGAGTTTTGATGAGAAAATTTATTATGATGAAAGCATGCCTCCTACTTATGATGATTATATTGATGAAAGTGGGTTTGGAAGAGTGTCGACTTTAGGTAGTATTGATCCCACTATTTTGGAGGATGTTGAATCTTATTGTGATGAATATGAAAGTGGATTTGGAAGAGTGTCAACTTTATTTAGTGATGATTCCACTATTTTGGAAGAGGTTCCAATTGATTATGAGAACAAAGTTGCTATCTATGATGATTATTGTGATGACTTGTATGCTATTAAGAATAATGATAACCATGAAACTTGTCATCATGATTTTAGTTTTCAATTGTATTATGCCTCACATGATAGTTATTTGTTGAGTTTGCTCCCACTATTATTCATGAGAAGAAATTTGCTTATGTGGAGAGTAATAAAAATTGTATGCTTGTAGATCATGAAAAGAATGCTTTAGGTGCTGGTTATATTGTTGAATTCATTCATGATGCTACTAAAAATTATTATGAGAGAGGATCATATGCTTCTACATATTGCAATAATATCAAGTTTCCTCTCTATGTGCTTAAAGTTTTGAACTTATGCTTGTTTTGCCTTCCTATGCTAATTGATTATTGTTCCCATAAGTTGTTTGCCCACAAAATCCCTATGCATAGGAAGTGGGTTAGACTTAAATATGCTAGTCATATTCTTCATGATGCTCTCTTTATGTTTCGATTCTTATCTTTTATGTGAGCATCATTGTCATCATCATGCCTAGCTCCCATAAGTGTTCCCATATCATTGCAGTGACGCTTGAGTCGTCCCAACTTCAACTTCATAGACTTAAACTTGCAATTGCCCTCCAACGTTAAAATTGCTGAATCTGCGTTGATGCGGTCTGACGAATGCAGGATCTCAGAAACCCGGCGCACCCAATGGGTGGTTGGTTCGTTCTCTCCTTGAACACAAGCGGCCAGATCCACAATTGATATCGGTTGCTTGCATGTGTCCTTGAAATTGCTGATAAACCAGCTCTTCAACTCGTCCCATGACCTAATAGAATTAGGTGGTAAACTCTTTAGCCAAGTGCGAGCTGTTCATTCTAACATCATACTGAAGTACTTAGCACACGTCGCTCCATCCACATCCAGCATCTCCATTGCCTGTTGGAAATATGCCCTAGAGGCAATAATAAAAGTATTATTATATTTCATTGTTCATGATAATTGTCTTTTATTCATGCTATAACTGTATTATCCGGAAATCGTAATACACGTGTGAATACTTAGACCACACTATGTCCCTGGTAAGCCTCTAGTTGACCAGCTCGTTGTGATCAACAGATAGTCATGGTTTCCTGACTATGGACATTGGATGTCGTTGATAACGGGATCACATCATTAGGAGAATGATGTGATGGACAAGACCCAATCCTAAGCATAGCATAAAAGATCGTGTAGTTCGTTTTGCTAGAGCTTTGCAAGTGTCAAGTATCTCTTCCTTCGACCATGAGATCGTGTAACTCCCGGATACCGTAAGAGTGCCTTGGGTGTATCAAACGTCACAACGTAACTGGGTGACTATAAAGGTGCATTACAGGTACCTCCGAAAGTAGCTGTTGGGTTGACACGGATCGAGACTGGGATTTGTCACTCCGTATGACGGAGAGGTATCTCTGGGCCCACTCGGTAATGCATCATCATATTGAGCTCAATGTGACCAAGGTGTTGGACACGGGATCATGCATTACGGTACGAGTAAAGTGACTTGCCGGTAACGAGACTGAACAAGGTATTGGGATACCGACGATCGAGTCTCGGGCAAGTAACGTACCGATTGACAAAGGGAATTGCATATAGGGTTTGATCGAATCCTCGACATCGTGGTTCATCCGATGACAACATCGAGGAGCATGTGGGAGCCATCATGGGTATCTAGATCCCGCTGATGGTTATTGACTGAGAGCGTCTCGGTCATGTCTGCATGTCTCCCGAACCCATAGGGTCTACACACTTAAGGTTCGGTGACGCTAGGGTTATGAAGATATGTATATGCAGAAACCCGAATGTTGTTCGGAGTCCCGGATGAGATCCCGGACGTCACGAGGAGTTCCGGAATGGTCCGGAGGTAAAGAATTATATATAGGAAGTGCTATTTCGGGCATCGGGACAAGTTTCGGGGTTATCGGTATTGTACCGGGACCACCGGAAGGGTCCCGGGGGTCCACCGGGTGGGGCCACCTGTCCCGGGGGACCACATGGGCTGTAGGGGGTGCGCCTTGGCCATCATGGGCCAAGGGCACCAGCCCCTATAGGCCCATGCGCCTAGGGTTTCCCCCTAGGAGGAGTCCTAGTGGTGGAAGGCACCCCTAGGTGCCTTGGGGGGGAGGGAAACCTCCCCTAGGCCGCCGCCCCCCCTAGTAGATCTCATCTACTAGGGCCGGCGCCCCCCCTGGCACCCCTATATATAGTGGGGGAGAGGAGGGACTTCAGACACCAGCCCCTGGCGCCTCCACCTCCCCCCGTTACGTCTCTCCCTCGTAGTCTCGGCGAAGCCCTGCTGCTGTGACGCCCTGCATCCACCACCACGCCGTCGTGCTGCTGGATCTTCATCAACCTCTCCTTCCCCCTTGCTGGATCAAGAAGGAGGAGACGTCTCCCGTCCCGTACGTGTGTTGAACGCGGAGGTGCCGTCCGTTCGGCGCTGGTCATTGGTGATTTGGATCACGTCGAGTACGACTACATCATCACCTTGCAAGCTTCCGCACGCGATCTACAAGTGGTATGTAGATGCAAACTCTCTCCCTAGACTCGTTGCTTAGATGAACTCATAGATGGATCTTGGTGAAACCGTAGGAAAAATTTTAATTTTCTGCAACGTTCCCCAACAGTCTGTTGGAAATATGCCCTAAAGGCAATAATAAAAGTATTATTATATTTCATTGTTCATGATAATTGTCTTTTATTCATGCTATAACTGTATTATCCGGAAATCGTAATACACGTGTGAATACTTAGACCACACTATGTCCCTGGTAAGCCTCTAGTTGACCAGCTCGTTGTGATCAACAGATAGTCATGGTTTCCTGACTATGGACATTGGATGTCGTTGATAACGGGATCACATCATTAGGAGAATGATGTGATGGACAAGACCCAATCCTAAGCATAGCATAAAAGATCGTGTAGTTCGTTTTGCTAGAGCTTTGCAAGTGTCAAGTATCTCTTCCTTCGACCATGAGATCGTGTAACTCCCGGATACCGTAAGAGTGCCTTGGGTGTATCAAACGTCACAACGTAACTGGGTGACTATAAAGGTGCATTACAGGTATCTCCGAAAGTAGTTGTTGGGTTGACACGGATCAAGACTGGGATTTGTCACTCCGTATGACGGAGAGGTATCTCTGGGCCCACTCGGTAATGCATCATCATATTGAGCTCAATGTGACCAAGGTGTTGGACACGGGATCATGCATTACGGTACGAGTAAAGTGACTTGCCGGTAACGAGACTGAACAAGGTATTGGGATACCGACGATCGAGTCTCGGGCAAGTAACGTACCGATTGACAAAGGGAATTGCATACAGGGTTTGATCGAATCCTCGACATAGTGGTTCATCCGATGACAACATCGAGGAGCATGTGGGAGCCATCATGGGTATCCAGATCCCGCTGATGGTTATTGACTGAGAGCGTCTCGGTCATGTCTGCATGTCTCCCGAACCCGTAGGGTCTACACACTTAAGGTTCGGTGATGCTAGGGTTATGAAGATATGTATATGCAGAAACCCGAATGTTGTTCGGAGTCCCGGATGAGATACCGGACGTCACGAGGAGTTCCGGAATGGTCCGGAGGTAAAGAATTATATATAGGAAGTGCTATTTCGGGCATCGGGACAAGTTTCGGGGTTATCGGTATTGTACCGGGACCACCGGAAGGGTCCCGGGGGTCCACCGGGTGGGGCCACCTGTCCCGGGGGGCCACATGGGCTGTAGGGGGTGCGCCTTGGCCATCATGGGCCAAGGGCACCAGCCCCTATAGGCCCATGCGCCTAGGGTTTCCCCCTAGGAGGAGTCCTAGTGGTGGAAGGCACCCCTAGGTGCCTTGGGGGGGAGGGAAACCTCCCCTAGGCCGCCGCCCCCCTAGTAGATCTCATCTACTAGGGCCGGCGCCCCCCTGGCACCCCTATATATAGTGGGGGAGAGGAGGGACTTCATACACCAGCCCCTGGCGCCTCCACCTCCCCCCGTTACATCTCTCCCTCGTAGTCTCGGCGAAGCCCTGCTGCTGTGACGCCCTGCATCCACCACCACGCCGTCGTGCTGCTGGATCTTCATCAACCTCTCCTTCCCCCTTGCTAGATCAAGAAGGAGGAGACGTCTCCCATCCCGTACGTGTGTTGAACACGGAGGTGCCGTCCGTTCGGCGCTGGTCATCGGTGATTTGGATCATGTCGAGTACGACTACATCATCACCTTGCAAGCTTCCGCACGCGATCTACAAGTGGTATGTAGATGCAAACTCTCTCCCTAGACTCGTTGCTTAGATGAACTCATAGATGGATCTTGGTGAAACCGTAGGAAAAATTTTAATTTTCTGCAACGTTCCCCAACAGTGGCATCATGAGCTAGGTCTATGCGTAGTTCTCTTTGCACGAGTAGAACACAACTTTGTTGTGGGCGTGGATTTTGTCATCTTACTTGCCTCTACTAGTCTTTTCTTGCTCAACGGTATTGTGGGATGAAGCGGCCCGGACCAACCTTACACGTACACTTACGTGAGACCGGTTCCACCGACTGACATGCACAAGTTGCATAAGGTGGCTGGCGGGTGTCTGTCTCTCCCACCTTAGTTGGAGCGGAATCGATGAACAGGGCCCTTATGAAGGGTAAATAGAAGTTGACAAAAATCACGTTGTGGTGATTCGTAGGTAAGAAAACGTTCTTGCTAGAACCCAATTGCAGCCACGTAAAAGATGCAACAACAATTAGAGGACGTCTAACTTGTTTTTGCAGCGATTGATCATGTGATGTGATATGGCCAGAAGTTGTGATGAATGATGAATTGTGATGTATGAGATCATGTTCTTTGTAATAGGATTCACGACTTGCATGTCGATGAGTATGACAACCGGCAGGAGCCATAGGAGTTGTCTTTATTTTTTGTATGACCTGCGTGTCATTGAAGAACGCCATGTAACTCACTTTACTTTATTGCTAAACGCGTTAGCCATAGAAGTAGAAGTAGTCGTTGGCGTGACAACTTCATGAAGACACGATGATGGAGATCATGATGATGGAGATCATGATGATGGAGATCATGGTGTCAAGCCGGTGACAAGATGATCATGGAGCCCCGAAGATGAAGATCAATGGAGCTATATGATATTGGCCATATCATGTCACAACTATATAATTGCATGTGATGTTTATTATGTTTATGCATCTTGTTTACTTAGGACGACGGTAGTAAATAAGATGATCCCTTACAAAAAATTTCAAGAAGTGTTCTCCCCTAACTGTGCACCGTTGCTACAGTTCGTCGCTTCTAAGCACCACGTGATGATCGGGTGTGATGGATTCTTACGTTCACATACAACGGGTGTAAGACAGTTTTACACAGCAAAAACACTTAGGGTTAACTTGACGAGCCTAGCATGTGCAGACATGGCCTCGGAACACGGAGACCGAAAGGTCGAACACGAATCGTATGGAAGATACGATCAACATGAGAATGTTCACCGATGATGACTAGTCCGTCTCACGTGATGATCGGACACGGGCTAGTCGACTCGGATCGTGTAACACTTAGATGACTAGAGGGATGTCTAATCTAAGTGGGAGTTCATAATTTGATTAGAACTTTATTATCATGAACTTAGTCTAAAACCTTTGCAAATATGTCTTGTAGATCAATGGCCAACGCTAATGTCAACATGAACTTCAACGCGTTCCTAGAGAAAACCAAGCTGAAAGATGATGGCAGCAACTATACGGACTGGGTCCGGAACCTGAGGATCATCCTCATAGCTGCCAGGAAACAATATGTCCTAGAAGGACCGCTAGGTGACGCTCCCGTCCCAGAGAACCAAGACATTATGAATGCTTGGCAGTCTCGCGCTGATGATTACTCCCTCGTTCAGTGTGGCATGCTTTACAGCTTAGAACCGGGGCTCCAAAAGCGTTTTGAGCATCACGGAGCATATGAGATGTTCGAAGAGCTGAAACTAGTTTTCCAAGCTCATGCCCGGTTCGAGAGATATGATGTCTCCGACAGGTTCTACAGTTGTAAGATGGAGGAAAACAGTTCTGTCAGTGAGCACATCCTGAAGATGTCTGGGTTGCACAACCGTATGACCCAGCTGAACATTAACCTCCCAGATGAGGCGGTCATTGACAGAATCCTCCAGTCGCTCCCACCAAGCTACAAGAGCTTTGTGATGAACTATAACATGCAGGGAATGGAAAAGACCATTCCTGAAGTGTTCTCGATGCTGAAGTCAGCAGAGGCTGAAATCAAGAAAGAACATCAAGTGTTGATGGTCAATAAGACCACTAAGTTCAAGAAGGGCAAGGGTAAGAAGAACTTCAAGAAGGACGGCAAAGATGTTGCCGCGCCTGGTAATCCAGTTACCGGGAAGAAGTCAAAGAATGGACCTAAGCCTGAGACTGAGTGCTTTTATTGCAAGGGGAAGGGTCACTGGAAGCGGAACTGCCCCAAATACTTAGCGGATAAGAAGGCCGGCAACACCAAAGGTATATTTGATATACATGTGATTGATGTGTACCTTACCAGTACTCGTAGTAACTCCTGGGTATTTGATACCGGTGCCGTTGCTCATATTTGTAACTCACAGCAGGAGCTGCGGAATAAACGGAGACTGGCGAAGGACGAGGTGACGATGCGCGTCGGGAATGGTTCCAGAGTCGATGTGATCGCCGTCGGCACGCTGCCTCTACATTTACCTACGGGATTAGTTTTGAACCTTAATAATTGTTATTTAGTGCCAAGTTTGAGCATGAACATTGTATCAGGATCTCGTTTAATACGAGATGGCTAC
>NC_041383.1:513451085-513455573 GCF_002162155.2 Triticum dicoccoides
GATTGATCATGTGATGTGATATGGCCAGAAGTTGTGATGAATGATGAATTGTGATGTATGAGATCATGTTCTTTGTAATAGGATTCACGACTTGCATGTCGATGAGTATGACAACCGGCAGGAGCCATAGGAGTTGTCATTATTTTTGTATGACCTGCGTGTCATTGAATAACGTCATGTAAACTACTTTACTTTATTGCTAAACGTTAGTCATAGAAGTAGAAGTAGTCGTTGGCGTGACAACTTCATGAAGACACGATGATGGAGATCATGATGATGGAGATCATGGTGTCAAGCCGGTGACAAGATGATCATGGAGCCCCGAAGATGAAGATCAATGGAGCTATATGATATTGGACATATCATGTCACAACTATATAATTGCATGTGATGTTTATTATGTATTATGCATCTTGTTTACTTAGGACGACGGTAGTAAATAAGATGATCCCTTACAAAAATTTCAAGAAGTGTTCTCCCCTAACTGTGCACCGTTGCTACAGTTCGTCGCTTCTAAGCACCACGTGATGATCGGGTGTGATGGATTCTTACGTTCACATACAACGGGTGTAAGACAGTTTTACACAGCGAAAACACTTAGGGTTAACTTGACGAGCCTAGCATGTGCAGACATGGCCTCGGAACACGGAGACCGAAAGGTCGAACACGAATTGTATAGAAGATACGATCAACATGAGAATGTTCACCGACGATGACTAGTCCGTCTCACGTGATGATCGGACACGGGCTAGTCGACTCGGATCGTGTAACACTTAGATGACTAAAGGGATGTCTAATCTAAGTGGGAGTTCATAATTTGATTAGAACTTTATTATCATGAACTTAGTCTAAAACCTTTGCAAATATGTCTTGTAGATCAATGGCCAACGCTAATGTCAACATGAACTTCAACGCGTTCCTAGAGAAAACCAAGCTGAAAGATGATGGCAGCAACTATACGGACTGGGTCCGGAACCTGAGGATCATCCTCATAGCTGCCAGGAAACAATATGTCCTAGAAGGACCGCTAGGTGACGCTCCCGTCCCAGAGAACCAAGACATTATGAATGCTTGGCAGTCTTGCGCTGATGATTACTCCCTCGTTCAGTGCGGCATGCTTTATAGCTTAGAACCGGGGCTCCAAAAGCGTTTTGAGCATCACGGAGCATATGAGATGTTCGAAGAGCTGAAACTAGTTTTTCAAGCTCATGCCCGGGTCGAGAGATATGATGTCTCCGACAAGTTCTACAGTTGTAAGATGGAGGAAAACAGTTCTGTCAGTGAGCACATCCTGAAGATGTCTGGGTTGCACAACCGTATGACCCAGCTGAACATTAACCTCCCAGATGAGGCGGTCATTGACAGAATCCTCCAGTCGCTCCCACCAAGCTACAAGAGCTTTGTGATGAACTACAACATGCAGGGAATGGAAAAGACCATTCCTGAAGTGTTCTCGATGCTGAAGTCAGCAGAGGCTGAAATCAAGAAAGAACATCAAGTGTTGATGGTCAATAAGACCACTAAGTTCAAGAAGGGCAAGGGTAAGAAGAACTTCAAGAAGGACGGCAAAGATGTTGCCGCGCCTGGTAAGCCAGTTACCGGGAAGAAGTCAAAGAATGGACCCAAGCCTGAGACTGAGTGCTTTTATTGCAAGGGGAAGGGTCACTGGAAGCGGAACTGCCCCAAATACTTAGCGGATAAGAAGGCCGGCAACACCAAAGGAGCTGCGGAATAAACGGAGACTGGCGAAGGACGAGGTGATGATGCGCGTCGGGAATGGTTCCAGAGTCGATGTGATCGCCGTCGGCACGCTGCCTCTACATTTACCTACGGGATTAGTTTTGAACCTTAATAATTGTTATTTAGTGCCAAGTTTGAGCATGAACATTGTATCTGGATCTCGTTTAATACGAGATGGCTACTCATTTAAGTCTGAGAATAATGGTTGTTCGATTTATATGAGAGATATGTTTTACGGTCATGCTCTGATGGTCAATGGTTTATTCTTAATAAATCTCGAGCGTAATATTACACATGTTCATAGTGTAGATGCCAAAAGATTGAAAGTTGATAACGATAGTCCCACATACTTGTGGCACTGCCGCCTTGGTCACATTGGTGTCAAGCGCATGAAGAAGCTCCATGCCGATGGACTTTTAGAGTCTCTTGATTATGAATCGTTTGACACGTGCGAACCATGCCTCTTAGGCAAAATGACCAAGACTCCGTTCTCCGGAACAATGGAGCGAGCAACCAACTTGTTGGAAATCATACATACCGATGTGTGCGGTCCAATGAGCGTTGAGGCTCGCGGAGGATATCGTTATGTTCTCACCCTCACAGATGACTTGAGTAGATATGGGTATGTCTACTTAATGAAACACAAGTCTGAGACCTTTGAAAAGTTCAAGGAATTTCAGAATGAGGTGGAGAATCAACGTGACCGAAAGATAAAATTCTTACGATCAGATCGTGGAGGAGAATACTTAAGTCACGAATTTGGTACACACTTAAAGAAATGTGGAATCGTTTCACAGCTCACGCCGCCTGGAACACCTCAGCGAAACGGTGTGTCAGAACGTCGTAATCGCACTCTATTGGATATGGTGCGGTCCATGATGTCTCTTACCGATTTACTGCTATCATTTTGGGGATACGCTCTAGAGACAGCTACATTCACTTTAAACAGGGCACCGTCTAAATCCGTTGAGACGACACCGTATGAATTATGGTTTGGAAAGAAACCTAAGCTGTCGTTTCTAAAAGTTTGGGGATGCGAAGCTTATGTCAAGAAACTTCAACCTGAAAAGCTCGAACCCAAGTCGGAAAAATGCGTATTCATAGGATACCCTAAGGAAACTATAGGGTATACCTTCTACTTAAGATCCGAAGGCAAGATCTTTGTTGCCAAGAACGGATGCTTTCTGGAAAAAGAGTTTCTCTCGAAAGAAGTAAGTGGGAGGAAAGTAGAACTCGATGAAGTACTACCTCTTGAGCGGGATAGTGACGCAGCACAGGAAACCGTTCCTGTGATGCCCACACCAACTGAAGAGGAAAACCATGGTAATGATCAAAGTACTTCGGATCAAGTTACTGCTGAACTTCGTAGGTCCACAAGGACACGTTCCGCACCAGAATGGTACGGCAACCCTGTCCTGGAAATCATGTTGTTAGACAACAATGAACCTTCGAACTATGAAGAAGCAATGATGGGCCCGGATTCCAACAAATGGCTTGAAGCCATGAAATCCGAGATAGAATCCATGTATGAAAACAAAGTATGGACTTTGACAGACTTGCCCGATGATCGGCGAGCGATAGAAAACAAATGGATCTTTAAGAAGAAGACGGACGCGGATGGTAATGTTACCATCTATAAAGCTCGACTTGTCGCTAAGGGTTATCGACAGGTTCAAGGGATTGACTACGACGAGACATTCTCTCCCGTAGCGAAGCTAAAGTCCGTCCGAATCATGTTAGCAATTGCCGCATACTATGATTATGAGATATGGCAGATGGACGTCAAAACAGCATTCCTTAACGGGCATCTTAAGGAAGAACTGTATATGATGCAGCCGGAAGGTTTTGTCGATCCTCGGAACGCTAACAAAGTATGCAAGCTCCAGCGATCCATTTATGGACTGGTGCAAGCATCTCGGAGTTGGAACATTCGCTTTGATGAGATGATCAAAGCGTTTGGGTTTATGCAGACTTATGGAGAAGCCTGCGTTTACAAGAAAGTGAGTGGTAGCTCTGTAGCATTTCTCATATTATATGTAGATGACATACTCCTGATGGGAAATAATATAGAATTTCTGGACAGCATTAAGGCCTACTTGAATAAGTGTTTTTCAATGAAGGACCTTGGAGAAGCTGCTTATATATTAGGCATCAAGATCTATAGAGATAGATCGAGACGCCTCATAGGTCTTTCACAAAGCACATACCTTGATAAGATTTTGAAGAGATTCAGAATGGATCAGTCCAAGAAGGGGTTCTTGCCTATGTTACAAGGTATGAGACTGAGCTCAGCTCAGTCACCGACCACGGCAAAAGATAAAGAAGAGATGAATGTCATCCCCTATGCTTCAGCCATAGGATCTATTATGTATGCCATGCTATGTACCAGACCCGATGTAAACCTTGCCGTAAGTTTGGTAGCAAGATACCAAAGTAATCCCGGCAAGGAACACTGGACAGCGGTCAAGAATATCCTGAAGTACCTGAAAAGGACAAAGGACATGTTTCTCATTTATGGAGGAGACGAAGAGCTCGTCGTAAAGGGTTACGTCGACGCTAGCTTCGACTCAGATCTGGATGACTCTAAGTCACAAACCGGATACGTGTATATGTTGAATGGTGGAGCAGTAAGCTGGTGCAGCTGCAAGCAGAGCGTCGTGGCGGGATCTACGTGTGAAGCGGAGTACATGGCAGCCTCGGAGGCAGCACATGAAGCGATTTGGGTGAAGGAGTTCATCACCGACCTAG
>NC_041383.1:513455583-513463339 GCF_002162155.2 Triticum dicoccoides
CCAGTTACCGGGAAGAAGTCAAAGAATGGACCTAAGCCTGAGACTGAGTGCTTTTATTGCAAGGGGAAGGGTCACTGGAAGCGGAACTGCCCCAAATACTTAGCGGATAAGAAGGCCGGCAACACCAAAGGTATATTTGATATACATGTGATTGATGTGTACCTTACCAGTACTCGTAGTAACTCCTGGGTATTTGATACCGGTGCCGTTGCTCATATTTGTAACTCACAGCAGGAGCTGCGGAATAAACGGAGACTGGCGAAGGACGAGGTGACGATGCGCGTCGGGAATGGTTCCAGAGTCGATGTGATCGCCGTCGGCACGCTGCCTCTACATTTACCTACGGGATTAGTTTTGAACCTTAATAATTGTTATTTAGTGCCAAGTTTGAGCATGAACATTGTATCAGGATCTCGTTTAATACGAGATGGCTACCCATTTCAGTCTGAGAATAATGGTTGTTCGATTTATATGAGAGATATGTTTTATGGTCATGCTCCGATGGTCAATGGTTTATTCTTAATGAATCTCGAACGTAATATTACACATGTTCATAGTGTAGATGCCAAAAGATTTAAAGTTGATAACGATAGTCCCACATACTTGTGGCACTGCCGCCTTGGTCACATTGGTGTCAAGCGCATGAAGAAGCTCCATGCCGATGGACTTTTAGAGTCTCTTGATTATGAATCGTTTGACACGTGCGAACCATGCCTTTTGGGCAAAATGACCAAGACTCCGTTCTCCGGAACAATGGAGCGAGCAACCAACTTGTTGGAAATCATACATACCGATGTGTGCCGTCCAATGAGCGTTGAGGCTCGCGGAGGATATCGTTATGTTCTCACTCTCACAGATGACTTGAGTAGATATGGGTATGTCTACTTAATGAAACACAAGTCTGAGACCTTTGAAAAGTTCAAGGAATTTCAGAATGAGGTAGAGAATCAACGTGACCGAAAGATAAAATTCTTACGATCAGATCATGGAGGAGAATACTTAAGTCACGAATTTGGTACACACTTAAGGAAATGTGGAATCGTTTCACAGCTCACGCCGCCTGGAACACCTCAGCGAAACGGTGTGTCCGAACGTCGTAATCGCACCCTATTGGATATGGTGCGGTCTATGATGTCCCTTACCGATTTACCACTATCATTTTGGGGATACGCTCTAGAGACAGCTACATTCACTTTAAATAGGGCACCGTCTAAATCCGTTGAGACGACACCGTATGAATTATGGTTTGGAAAGAAACCTAAGCTGTCGTTTCTAAAAGTTTGGGGATGCGAAGCTTATGTCAAGAAACTTCAACCTGAAAAGCTCGAACCCAAGTCAGAAAAATGCGTATTCATAGGATACCCTAAGGAAACTGTAGGGTATACCTTCTACTTAAGATCCGAAGGCAAGATCTTTGTTGCCAAGAACGGATGCTTTCTGGAAAAAGAGTTTCTCTCGAAAGAAGTAAGTGGGAGGAAAGTAGAACTCGATGAAGTACTGCCTCTTGAGCGGGATAGTGACGCAGCACAGGAAACCGTTCCTGTGATGCCCACACCAACTGAAGAGGAAAACCATGATAATGATCAAGGGACTTCGGATCGAGTTACTGCTGAACTTCGTAGGTCCACAAGGACACGTTCCGCACCAGAGTGGTACGGCAACCCTGTCCTGGAAATCATGTTGTTAGACAACAATGAACCTTCGAACTATGAAGAAGCAATGGCGGGCCCGGATTCCAACAAATGGCTTGAAGCCATGAAATCCGAGATAGAATCCATGTATGAAAACAAAGTATGGACTTTGACAGACTTGCCCGATGATCGGCGAGCGATAGAAAACAAATGGATCTTTAAGAAGAAGACGGACGCGGATGGTAATGTTACCATCTATAAAGCTCGACTTGTCGCTAAGGGTTATCGACAGGTTCAAGGGATTGACTACGACGAGACATTCTCTCCCGTAGCGAAGCTAAAGTCTGTCCGAATCATGTTAGCAATTGCCGCATACTATGATTATGAGATATGGCAGATGGACGTCAAGACAGCATTCCTTAACGGGCATCTTAAGGAAGAACTGTATATGATGCAGCCGGAAGGTTTTGTCGATCCTCGGAACGCTAACAAAGTATGCAAGCTCCAGCGATCCATTTATGGACTGGTGCAAGCATCTCGGAGTTGGAACATTCGCTTTGATGAGATGATCAAAGCGTTTGGGTTTATGCAGACTTATGGAGAAGCCTGCGTTTACAAGAAAGTGAGTGGGAGCTCTGTAGCATTTCTCATATTATATGTAGATGACATACTCCTGATGGGAAATAATATAGAATTTCTGGACAGCATTAAGGCCTACTTGAATAAGTGTTTTTCAATGAAGGACCTTGGAGAAGTTGCTTATATATTAGGCATCAAGATCTATAGAGATAGATCGAGACGCCTCATAGGTCTTTCACAAAGCACATACCTTGATAAGATTTTGAAGAGATTCAGAATGGATCAGTCCAAGAAGGGGTTCTTGCCTATGTTACAAGGTATGAGACTGAGCTCAGCTCAGTCACCGACCACGGCAAAAGATAAAGAAGAGATGAGTGTCATCCCCTATGCTTCAGCCATAGGATCTATTATGTATGCCATGCTGTGTACCAGACCCGATGTAAACCTTGCCGTAAGTTTGGTAGCAAGATACCAAAGTAATCCCGGCAAGGAACACTGGACAGCGGTCAAGAATATCCTGAAGTACCTGAAAAGGACAAAGGACATGTTTCTCGTTTATGGAGGAGACGAAGAGCTCGTCGTAAAGGGTTACGTCGACGCTAGCTTCGACTCAGACCTGGATGACTCTAAGTCACAAACCGGATACGTGTATATGTTGAATGGTGGAGCAGTAAGCTGGTGCAGCTGCAAGCAGAGCGTCGTGGCGGGATCTACGTGTGAAGCGGAGTACATGGCAGCCTCGGAGGCAGCACATGAAGCGATTTGGGTGAAGGAGTTCATCACCGACCAA
The DNA here is from genome assembly GCF_002162155.2 of Triticum dicoccoides. NCBI lineage: Eukaryota > Viridiplantae > Streptophyta > Magnoliopsida > Poales > Poaceae > Triticum > Triticum dicoccoides. Next base: position 513,458,584 of record NC_041383.1, read on the forward strand.
GGAGTCATACCCAATGCGTCGGGGCCGATCAAACTCTTCTGTGACAACACTGGAGCTATTGCCCTCACAAAGGAGCCCAGTTTTCACAAGAAGACCAGGCACATCAAGCGTCATTTCAACTCCATCCGTGAAAATGTTCAAGATGGAGACATAGAGATTTGCAAAGTGCACACGGATCTGAATGTCGCAGATCCGCTGACTAAACCTCTCTCGCGTGCAAAACATGATCAACACCAGAACTCTATGGGTGTTCGATTCATCACAATGTAACTAGATTAGTGACTCTAGTGCAAGTGGGAGACTGTTGGAAATATGCCCTAGAGGCAATAATAAAAGTATTATTATATTTCATTGTTCATGATAATTGTCTTTTATTCATGCTATAACTGTATTATCCGGAAATTGTAATACACGTGTGAATACTTAGACCACACTATGTCCCTGGTAAGCCTCTAGTTGACCAGCTCGTTGTGATCAACAGATAGTCATGGTTTCCTGACTATGGACATTGGATGTCGTTGATAACGGGATCACATCATTAGGAGAATGATGTGATGGACAAGACCCAATCCTAAGCATAGCATAAAAGATCGTGTAGTTCGTTTTGCTAGAGCTTTGCAAGTGTCAAGTATCTCTTCCTTCGACCATGAGATCGTGTAACTCCCGGATACCGTAAGAGTGCCTTGGGTGTATCAAACGTCACAACGTAACTAGGTGACTATAAAGGTGCATTACAGGTATCTCCGAAAGTAGCTGTTGGGTTGACACGGATCGAGACTGGGATTTGTCACTCCGTATGACGGAGAGGTATCTCTGGGCCCACTCGGTAATGCATCATCATATTGAGCTCAATGTGACCAAGGTGTTGGACACGGGATCATGCATTACGGTACGAGTAAAGTGACTTGCCGGTAACGAGACTGAACAAGGTATTGGGATACCGACGATCGAGTCTCGGGCAAGTAACGTACCGATTGACAAAGGGAATTGCATACAGGGTTTGATCGAATCCTCGACATAGTGGTTCATCCGATGACAACATCGAGGAGCATGTGGGAGCCATCATGGGTATCCAGATCCCGCTGATGGTTATTGACTGAGAGCGTCTCGGTCATGTCTGCATGTCTCCCGAACCCGTAGGGTCTACACACTTAAGGTTCGGTGACGCTAGGGTTATGAAGATATGGATATGCAGAAACCCAAATGTTGTTCGGAGTCCCGGATGAGATCCCGGACGTCACGAGGAGTTCCGGAATGGTCCGGAGGTAAAGAATTATATATAGGAAGTGCTATTTCGGGCATCGGGACAAGTTTCGGGGTTATCGGTATTGTACCGGGACCACCGGAAGGGTCCCGGGGGTCCACCGGGTGGGGCCACCTGTCCCGGGGGGCCACATGGGCTGTAGGGGGTGCGCCTTGGCCATCATGGGCCAAGGGCACCAGCCCCTATAGGCCCATGCGCCTAGGGTTTCCCCCTAGGAGGAGTCCTAGTGGTGGAAGGCACCCCTAGGTGCCTTGGGGGGGAGGGAAACCTCCCCTAGGCCGCCGCCCCCCCTAGTAGATCTCATCTACTAGGGCCGGCGCCCCCCCTGGCACCCCTATATATAGTGGGGGAGAGGAGGGACTTCATACACCAGCCCCTGGCGCCTCCACCTCCCCCCGTTACATCTCTCCCTCGTAGTCTCGGCGAAGCCCTGCTGCTGTGACGCCCTGCATCCACCACCACGCCGTCGTGCTGCTGGATCTTCATCAACCTCTCCTTCCCCCTTGCTGGATCAAGAAGGAGGAGACGTCTCCCGTCCCGTACGTGTGTTGAACGCGGAGGTGCCGTCCGTTCGGCGCTGGTCATCGGTGATTTGGATCACGTCGAGTACGACTACATCATCACCTTGCAAGCTTCCGCACGCGATCTACAAGTGGTATGTAGATGCAAACTCTCTCCCTAGACTCGTTGCTTAGATGAACTCATAGATGGATCTTGGTGAAACCGTAGGAAAAATTTTAATTTTCTGCAACGTTCCCCAACATTGCCATCTCATAGCTTTCAACCCATAACTCGGGGTGTAAGTCAGCAGTGTAATTGGGCACCTTCCGAGGACCCTTGAAGTCCTTAGGCAACCGCACATTGCGCAGGGCTGGTGTGAGACACGACGCCCCAAAGTGGTAAAACCAACTCCTAGCTCTACTGTAGTAGTTGCACGAACCGGCGTAAGCTGGCGCTCCACATCCTGCGCAGTTAAACCGGCTCCTCGGCGCGCTCGTCCCTAGTCCACTACATCTTGTGCCTTATTCCTCCCTCCTGCCGGGTTAGGCCTTCATGGTGGATTATGATCTCGTCCGCTGCTTGATACAGCTGGCTCTTCAACATGCCTACTGTAACTTCGGCTTGGGCGAGGGGTAGAGTGAATCCTGTCACAACTGTATGAATAAGCCTGCTGCTGAACCATTGCTGTTTGGAGTAGATCTCTAGCCCGCCGTGTCTCAACCGCTGCGGGGGAATCACCTTCCATTGGAATAGCAGCCAATCTTGACGCTGCAGCAATCATATTATTCAAAGGGGTAGGAAAGTGACCTAGTGGTGTTGGCACGTATTGCGGGGGATCATGGTTCTGCTGAGGTGGGTCCATCGTGCGTGGCTGATCCGGCGCTCCTGTCTTGGGTGCTTCAACTCGGTTCACTGCGGGCAGGTTACTGGTCCCCGCTCCTGCTGTGCTAAAGAGATTCCTTGCTTCGTAAACCGGCGGTAGACGAGACTGGTGCCTCCTGCTCATCACCTCGTTTGAAGCATTATGATCCAACATAAGCCGATAAGACTCTGCATGAACTCGCTGAGCTTGAGCATTCAAAGCGGCCCGCTCCTCGGCTATCCTGGTCTCCTCAGCAGCCATGTCCTACTTGGCCGGAGCTATCTGATCCCGCAACTTTCTGACCTCCGCATATGCTCATCCCAATTATCCGGATTAACCTCAGTAGTCAACAACATTGCTAAAGCGTCCAACAAACCGGACAAGACTTGAGTCGGCAGGCGCGCGGAGCCTCCTGCCCTGTCTGCCGCTCCGGAAATCATCGCCGCCGCTGCTGAAGAGTGGGGTGCGAGCTGTGTACCGGCCATGAAGATCGCAACCCGATTTGGCGGTTAGAAGGGGTCCGGAATACTGTCGCCATCGGAACAGCCCTCGAACCGGCCATCCGGTACTTGATACAATGACTCAGTAACCCAGGTGGATGACTCGCCATCGGAATAGACGGCCGTCTCACCATCGGATACTGGTTCAGATTCGGTACCATGGATGCATCCTACAAACGCACGCTTCATGGCGGGCTGAACCCGGGCAGGACTTGCATGCTGAGCCGTCTTGACGAGGTCGGTGCAGATGTCCGGCTCAGGGCCCGGTTCGCTAATCTTGCCGATGAAGACGTGAATTCCTCCAAAGGGGACCCGGTACCCATACTCAATTGAGCTGGCGTCGGGGCCCCAGCCCGCGTCATCGATGTAGAGCTTGCCGCGACGAGTCTTGGTCATCCGGCCCACTGCATATCCCTTGAGTCCTTCGAACTTGCCCTCCAAGAACTTGAAACCATCATGCGATAGCCCCACGGTGGGCGCCAACTATCATGGAATTATCACGTCAGATGTCCTAGTGTGAGGACCTAGTCGTGGAGCCATCGCGGCTAGGTTAGCTTAGAGGGGTTAAACCGGACAAAGGACACAAGGAGTTTATACTGGTTCGGCCCCTTGCAGTGAAGGTAAAAGCCTACGACCCAGTTGTGGTGGAATTGATGGGGTCTCGATAACCAGGGAGTGAATCCGCTTTGCCTAGTTCTCGAGTTGTTCTTTCTTGTCCCTGAACCGCCGCCGGGTCGTCCCTTTATATACACAGGTTGACACCCAGCCGGTCTACATAATCCTGAGGCCGGCTCATACAAGTGTCTGACTCGGTTTCTTCCTTTTCCTAACTTACAATACAAGTTACACCTCTCATGGCGGTTTACGTCTATGGGCCCTAATCCGCCCTTGGGCTCTGGGCCTTCTAGTCTCTGTAGTGAAGCGCCATACTCCTTGTCTTCATGGGCTTCTATACGGATGACTCCTTGTGAGTATAATCCGGCCCCTCCTGGGCGGTTTATACTCAGTAGTTATATCCCCAACAGTAAGCGCAAGGAAGGTACCGTGCATCCGTAGAAAAACCCCTTAGGCCTTGTTCGGTTACATCCTTTGTCAAGAGGATTGGAGGGGATTTGGGGGGATTTTGACTTGCAGGAGATTAAATCCACCTCAATCCCTGCCAAAACCCTTTCACAACCCTGTGAACCAAACACAGCCTTATGGTTTTCAACTAGGTTTCTTTTCATGAAAATATTGTATTTAATATATGCACTATTCCCAATATTTTAATTATTATGAAATAAAAAATATTATAATAAAAAATCCATCCTAGATACAAAAATATTCAAAAATAAATAAAAAGGTGTGTGAAAATTACCTATATTCGCAAACTAAAAAAATCTCAAATTTCAGAACATTTACACTAATTGGAAACTATTCACCATTTTTAAAAGTATTCATGACATTTAAAGGATTCTTTAATTTGAAATATTCAAAAAAATGTTCATGGACCTTAAACAATATTCATAAATTTAAATAGATAAAAAGGTGAAAGAAAATAGGGAACTGCATTAAAAAATGGACATGGCCACTAAAAACCATAAAAATGATAAAGAGAATGAAAGAAAAAACTTTGTGGAAAATGTGAAC
>NC_041383.1:513463706-513477116 GCF_002162155.2 Triticum dicoccoides
ATAGAAAGAAAAAAAATAGTTGTGAGCCTCCTACCTGGGCCGGCCCAGTACACATAAGGATGTGCGTTAAGTACCAAAAGCTCACTATTCTTCGCTGAGATTCCAGTGTGTTGCAGATTTGAGCCTATTACAAGAATAATGATTTGCTGGCTTGCATATTTTTTCTCCACCACCAAGTGGGCGCTTCACCAAAAAGTGCGAAAAAGTTATGCTGAGACATGTTTTTATTCGTAAACACCCAACGGGCCGGGTGTTGCTAGAACTCGCTTACTGCAAGACAAAAGCTAGCATCGCCTATAGCACGTTCTCGCATGGGCCAGGTCCAGCGGTTCTTTAGCGGAAATCTTTTAAGGGGGAACTAGCATTGGCGGGCGCTACTATGTCTCGCTTATAGCGAGACCTAACGTACGCTTGTTTCAAACAACCAAAGAGAGAACTACTTCTGGGTGTTAAACAACAAAACAAAGAAAGCTTCTAATGGCCTAAAAAACGACAACAAAACTAATTGATACTTTTGTTAAATTGGCATGGTGACAGGTTAATAGTTCAATCTTTTTCTGGGTGGGACAATCCAGCAAGTCCTTATCCTTAGGTGGGTCTACAAGCCAACCAGCCTCGTGAACCTTTCATATCCAGCGTGAGAATCCAACGTTGAAGCAAGACGGTTCATTGATCTAATTCATGTTTGCCTTATGTTCAAGGAAGTCACAACTCACTGCTACCTTTTGACAGAAAAAGGTGGTCACTAGTGAAGGTTGTTTGTATTTTGTGAAAATATCATTTCATCCCAAAATGCCAAAGATGACAAAGGTTAAAAGAGAATAAAAAAATAAGGCTTTAAACAACTAACAAAAATATTTAATACTTGTCTAATTGACATGGCTGATGGTCGGCAGTCGATACATCTTTGAGTGGAATAGCCCAACGTTTCTCTATCTCTATCCTCAGGTGGGTGTACAAGCCGACTAGCCTACCATTTTCTCTATCCTCAGGTGAGTGTATAAGCCGACTAGCCTAACATTTTCCTATCCTCAGGTGGTTTGTGGCCCTTTTGTATCCAGCCCGAGAAGCCAACCCTAAAGCCGACTGATTTGATGTTCACCCTACCTTCAAGGGAGTTGAGTCATAAACTACACGGTGCATAATCATCGAGGACACTATAGAAGGCGGAAGTTGGTTGCTTATTGTGATGAAAAACCAGTGAAGACTACCAAAAGTAGCTACATTTCCTAAAAAGAAATGTTTCATCTTGGAATGTCAAAGAAACGGAAGATTGTACTTGTACCATATAGGGAGAACAGCAGAACAAAAAAGGCTTTTCAACTCTATAAAAAGGACAACAAAACTAATTGCTACACCCTTCTTTGTTTCTAAATATGACGTTTCAGTGGTTCAATTTAGAAACAGAGGTACTCCCTCCGTTTCATAATGTAAGACATTTTTTCACACTAGTGTAATGTTAACATTTTACATTATGAGACAGAGGAAATAGTTTTTTTTAAATTGACGTGGTTGCTGGTGAATAATGGTACGCTCTAAAATGGGGCAACCCAACACAACATTTCGCTATCCTCAGGTGGCCGACTAGCCTCGTGAGTCTTCCGTGTCCAGCGTGAGACGGCATACTTGTAGCTTGTAGCCAACCAAATATCATCTATCCAATTCAAGTGCGCCCTGTGTCAGAGGGAGTTGGAGAGCACGAGTTGGAGTGGCAATGGCACTGTTGGCACGCCGGTTCCTTCCTTCTTGTGGTGTACATAAGAGCATTTTCAGCCGTTGGCCCTAAGGGGGCGTCTAAAATCGCTGTCTGGGGACGAGCCGGCGCAAAAAAAGGTGTGGGGTGAGTTGGTCCCCAGTCGTCGGCCCCGGGGCCGCCCCAGACGCGTCTGATTTTTTTAAAAATTCAACAAGTTCGGCGAAGTTCGGTTAAAACACATCTAAATTTTGGCAAACTTTGGTATATATTGTTCCGCGGCGCGTTTACAAACATAAACTAAAAAAAATCACTGAAAGCGGAGTAGTCGCCGTCGTCGGCGGCCTTCTCCTCCTTGACGCGGCCGCCCCTGCTAGACCCCTGCCTGGCGTCGCCGTGGCGGACTGGTGGCGGCGGCGCGTCGTCCTCGTCGCTCTCGTCGAGGACGACGACTCCTCCTTCTTCGCGGCCCCGGCGGCGCTGCTCGAAGCGCCGCAGGGCGGCGATCTGGCACTCCCGTTCCATCCTCACGAAATCCTTGCGCACCCATTTCAGGGCCACGTCGTCGTCAAGCTCAGCGTCGTCGGGCTCCGTCTTCACGGCGGGGAGCCCCGGCTCCGTTTTCACCGGCGCGAGCCCCGGCTCCGTCTTCGACTTGACGAAGCGTGGAGGAGCCGACGAGGAGGCGCGCCGGCCGCCCTTGTTGATGACGATGCCGGCGCTGCGAGTGCGCCGGACGAGCGGCGTCTCCGTCGCGGGCTCGGCCTTGACGCCGAGCAGCGCCGGAGAGCCATAGGAGTGGGAAGAAGATCGCGACGAGGAATGCGAGGAGGAAGACGAGGGAGTGACGAACCTCCTGGGCAGCCATTCCCCTGCGTGTCGGCGCTGGGCCGGGCCGCCGGGGGGTATGCCAACGGCGGGTTGTTGCCGCCCTCAAGGTGCGCCAGCACGCCCTCGAGCATGCGGCCAGGGACACCCCACCACATGTGACGCCCCTCACTGTTCTTCGTGCCGCCCACCACCGGCGCCCCGTTGGTGGACGCCAGCCGTTGCTCCTGATGGCGCGTGAAGTAGTCCGCCCAAGCCGCGTGGTTGTCGGCGTCGTACTGGGGGAGGGCGAGCTGCTCGTCGGTGAGGGAGGCGCGCACGAGCTCGACCTCGGCGGCAAAGTAGTGGGGACGCGCCGCGGCGTCGGGCAACGGGGGAACGGGCACTCCCCCGTTGCTCAGCCTCCACCCCGTCGGCCCGGCGCGCATGTCCGGCGGCGCCGGGATGTTGGCCTCGAACAGGAGTCAAGACTCCTGTTCGTGGAGCGAGCGGCGGCCGAAGCCATTGGCCGCCGCAGAGTCGTCGGGAAAACGTGCGGCCATCGGAAGAGGGAGAGATGGGAGGGGGAAGGGCTCGACGGCGACGTACGGGGAGAGGGAGGGCTCGACGGCGGCGCGCTGGAGAGGAAGAGCTCGGCGTCTAGGCTGGTGTGGCCAGAGGCGAGGGAGGCCGGCGGCTTAAATAGGCGGGCTCGTGTGTACGCGTGGCGGAAGGGAAGGCGTCGCCGTGCCGCCCCGTGACGCACCGCCCGTGAGGAATCAATGGCAAGGCTGACCGGCGGCGGCAGCCTTGGTATTGATTCCCGCGGGAACCGAGGCGATGAGTGCGACGAAGCGCCCGTCTCACTGACTCGGCGGGCCCGCGTTTGTTTCGCGCTAAAACCACTTGCCCCGGCGTCCCCAGCGCGCCGGATTCGGCATGGCTACGCCGGCGCTGATTTCGACCCAGGCCGGTAAACAACATGCTCCTGAGGACATAACTGGACCGTTTTTTAGACGCCAGCGCGAAAAAAACGTCTCGAAAGACCGTTCTGAAGACACAGCTGGAGATGCTCCAAGAAAGGAAAACGGTGGCGTGGAGATTTCAACTAATCCCGATCCAAAACTTGCCCGTCCCTCGGCGGGTCTACAGGCCGACTAGTTTCGTCATCACAATCCAGTTCGCTCTGCATCCACGGGAAGTCGGCACCCCATCTTTGGAGCTTGGAGCTGGCTGGCTTGCTTGCTCCCACCGTCCTGGTCGGCCGAGGGACAGCGACATACCGATTTCGAAATCAATAACCCGCACGCGACCGCTGGCTGGCTAAATCGCCGAAGCGAACCGCCCCCAGATCAGTTCACCACGTAGCCACGTCTCCTTCCTTCCGAAGTAAACAGAGGAGAGGAAATCCCCCCTCGCACGTACGCACGCACGCCTCCCTCGTCGCTGCTCCTCTCCAAATCCCCTGAACCCCGCGCGCGAGTCTTCTCCCCGGAGTAGCTGCGGCCGCGGCGGAGGAGAGATGTCGTACGCCTACCTCTTCAAGTACATCATCATCGGCGACACAGGTGCTCCCCTCTTCCCCGCCTCCGCCGATCCCTGCTCGTTTCCGGGAGATTGGACGGATCCGTGCGGCAATTTGCTGCTGCGGTCGTCTGGGAGATCTATACCTGCCTCTGCTGAATCTGGCTCGCGCTGACGGTCGGGTGGTCGTGCAGGTGTCGGCAAGTCGTGCCTGCTGCTGCAGTTCACCGACAAGCGCTTCCAGCCCGTCCATGACCTCACCATCGGCGTCGAGTTCGGCGCCCGGATGATCACCATCGACAACAAGCCCATCAAGCTCCAGATTTGGGACACGGTACCTCTCCGCACTCAATTCCTCATTTCTCTTTTCCTTTCCTAGGCCACATGTTGACACGCCCTGGGCGCGCCTAGATCGATTTGTGTTCGTACTGTAGCAGTTAGTACAAGGTGCACATGGAAAGAGGTGGCGCTTGGAATGACGTACCTCACTAGGGTAATCCTAACCTGCTTGGGAATTAGAACTGCCGTTTGTACTGGATTCTGGGTTCACCATTGATAATTGTGACTTCCATCGAGTTTCTGTATGAATTAGCTCTCATGAGATAGCACAAATGTCTAGTTTAGCTTCCTTCTCGTTGTCATGCCATAAACCTTGGTGCCATATTCAGTTTGTCAAGGCAAAGGAGAAGAAAAGGTCTTATGTGCTTGCGTTAACATTACAGGCAGGCCAAGAATCATTCAGATCGATAACTAGATCATACTACAGGGGAGCTGCTGGTGCTCTTTTGGTTTATGACATCACCAGGTACGCCCGATATAGTGAAAGCTGCCTGGTTAGATTAAGTGCATAGTTACTTATCTGAAACCAGCTGACCATGGTGTTAATATCCGTGTCATACCGAATTTAGGAGGGAAACCTTTAATCATCTTGCAAGCTGGCTGGAAGATGCAAGGCAACATGCAAACGCCAACATGACAATAATGCTAGTTGGAAACAAATGTGACCTATCCCATAGGCGTGCTGTGAGCTTCGAGGAAGGCGAGCAGTTTGCCAAGGAGAATGGTCTCATCTTTATGGAGGCATCTGCAAAAACTGCACAAAATGTCGAGGAGGTGATGATTGATTCTTGATGCATCTCTGTGCAACTAAGGCCTTTCCCTGGACCATTGTCTCATTCTATTTGAAATGCAGGGCTTTGTCAAGACTGCTGGAGCAATATACAAGAAAATTCAGGATGGTGTCTTTGATGTATCTAATGAGGTGAAATTTCAAATATCAAATCATTTCTTTGCTCTGCCTAATGAGAAGTGAGAATGTATAATGTTATCTTTATTAGTATTACTTATGCACCACAAAATTTGTCTTTGATGTACTCCCTCCGTCCGGAAATACTCGTCGGAGGAATGGATGTATCTAGATGTATTTTAGTTCTAGATACATTCATTTTTATGCATTTCTTCGACAAGTATTTCCGGACGGAGGGAGTACGTAAATGAGATTCAATTTCAAATCTCATATTATTTCTTTGGTCTGCTTAGTGAAAATTGTATATTAGCAATCATTTATGCAACTTAATTACATTATTAATCAACATGTTGTGCCACAAAATTTCCCTGGTATGTAGAGATGCCTTTTAAGTGCCGTGTGATGCTTAGGTTACATCATTTTATATTATTAGGTGATTTCAGGCTCAGGTTTCTGATGCATGTTCTACTCCACTTTGCAACGCGTGAATACCTGCCTTACAAGTTACAATATTTTTATTGCGAAGCACAAGATACAACACGTGCATATGCCTTGCTTCATTCCCATCTTACAGAAACCCCACCACTTTACTGAGAGCCTTTATATGGACCCTAATAAGATCACTAAAAGATGATGACGATGTTACATAAATTTCACTGTAGTAGTTTAATGGAGTAAGGAGATTCTTTTCTTCGTGCTGAAAAAGAGAGATCCGTTGCCCTCCATCGTTGGCAGAAGAAGTCAATAAGCGGTAGGGCAGCAGTGTTGCTATTGCAGCAAATGCCACTTTCCTGCCAACACTTTCTTTTAACATTTTGCCTGTTGAACTGACAAAAGAGGTTACATTGCTGCTTTCACTACAGTACTTTGTTCCTGGCCCTGAGCATGGACTGATTTTTCTTCTTAATTTTTGCAGTCCTATGGAATCAAAGTTGGCTATGCAGTTCCTGGCCAAGCTGGAGGTGCTGGTGCCTCGTCTTCCCAAGGTGGCAGCTGCTGCGGCTAATGGAACGATCCATGATCAGTGATGTACAAAATCGCATGGCATCTGTTACAATACCTGTTGCATTATTTTGAGTTGCCGAGTGATTGTAACTCCAGGGTGCTTTGTTATTTCACGCGCCTATGGATTATGTTCCAGTGAGCTAGTCAAAATAGGTTCAGTTCATTTCCTTACCTTATACTGTATATAATCACTGTAATCCATCAGATGCTTCCAGTCGGGACGTGTCATTTAGGATTCACGAATTATATCCATTTGCACGTGTGATTAAATAAGAATGTATGATTCAATGTGTATGTTTAAATCACCTCAAAACATTTGGGTCCTCAGGTTTTAAAGTTATTGAACACCTTTTTTGTTATGAGTAGTTGCAGATGTGTGCCTAACTAGGTAACCTGTGGTTCTGTAAGGCACTTCAGCGTTAGAAATTCTGACTTTGAGTCACTCAACATGAACCATCCGAAATAGGTCGAGTTTTATCGGATGAATCCTGTTGCTGTTTGACTGGAAGTAGAATATATCTTGTGGAGAGTTTTAGAGGTATTTCTTGTAACATGAAATATATTTTTTCTTCTCTTGTAAATGATTTGTACATGATTGACTTTTTTCTGGTTTTCCCCTTCCTTTTTGTCTACGGTGTATTTTTTTTCTTAGAGATCTCTTGCATATGCAAAAAGTTTCCATAGCATTTCTAAGTTTCGTCGACCCTAATTTTGCTTGTTTGTTGACTGCAGTACTTGTTGAGTTGCAACCTACTCCCTGCTTTTCATAATACTCCCTTCGTTCCTAAATATTTGTCTTTTTAGAGAGTTCAAATGGACTACCACATACGGATGTATATAGACATATTTTTTAGTGTAGATCCACTCATTTTGCTCCGTATGTAGTCACTTGTTGAAATCTCTAGAAAGACAAATTTTTTTTTTTGAAACAAGGAAAGACAAATATTTAGAAACGGAGGAAGTATAATTTTTGTGGTTTTAGTTTAACTTATTTATTATGGAACGGAGGGAGTAGTATTATATATATTTGTCCTCTTAGGCCGCGCTTGGATTATTATATTTCCCTCGGATATACTTGTAAAAATTACAGGCCCCTAGACGTATGTATTGTTTCCGGCCGGAAATCAGCCTAATCCCGTAAGATACACTTGTAGAATTGATACACCTGTATTACAATACACTCAATCCAAGCACGGCCTTAAGGTTTATAAGGTCTGGAAATAGGCCAAACCATTCCAGCTCGTTCCTACAAAATGATCGATGCAACCCAAGAAACCAAGAGCCCGTATTTCTGTTCTAGATACTCCAGTTTGAACGACAATTGATATGGATCAGAAGGAGTAGAAGACAGTAACAGCAGCAGCAGCAACACAAAAACAGTCTGTAGCCTCGGTTGCGTACCAGAGCAACAAAATTCTGCACAGTTTGCTATACATACATACATACATGCACATGAGTAGGCCAGCAAGCCGACGGCGCGTGAGCCGGTGAGGGTGTGGCTAGTTGGTGTGGCAGTCGTAGCAGGTGTGGTTGCGGCCGAGTTCGGTGAACTTGTCGTAGCCGTGGCGGAAGACGCCCATCCCGAAGAGGACGCCGACGAGGAGCGCGATGCACAGCAACACCAGCAGGCAGCACCCCACTCTCTCCTTGCTGTTCAACTTGAAGCACATCCTTCCTGCCTGCCTGCCCTCCTCTCTTTTCTTCCCCTATATAAACCTTGATCTCTCTCTCTCTCTAGGCAAGCGACGGTGCTGCGGCGTGAGGGTTTTGGAACGTGCAGGCAGGCAGGCTGGAGCAGCGCGGGCACGCCCTTTTATCAGAGAAAATTTTAACCCGGCGGCTACACTTCGCTCGAAAAGAGAGAGCAAAACTGATGGAGCTGGACAACTATGTAACCACTCCAACGAGCGCCCTTCTTTCTGGCTTCAACGGTGGTGTGCAGGGCATCGCTTGCCAGGGAAGCTAGACTGTGTGGAACGGTCGGGTGATAGTAAATCTCCTGGTTGCCTTTCCGCCATGCCAGGAATCTCGAACTTTTTTTTTAATCACCGGGGGAGGAGTCCCTTCACCTGAATATATTGCTCAAAATGGTCATAATGCCAGGAGAGTGATCAAAAAAATCGGATCAAAAACCTTAACAAATTGACCCCGTTTATAAGGAGGAATCTCGATCCTTGTGGCCTAGCCCAAGACACATGTCTATGTCTAAAGAGCATCTCCAGTCGTTCGGCCCCCAGGACGCCAAAAAAGCGCCGCCTGGGACTGAACCGGCGTTAATTTCGGCGTGGGGGCAAACATGTTCCCAGTCGCCGCCCCAGGCCGGCCACAAATCGGCACAAACACGACACAAACTTGGCGATTTCATTCAAATTTGTACAAAAAAACAAAGAACATGATTTAAAAACAACTATGCCTAGCCCTACTATGCCGTTGTCGCCACCCGCCTTCTACATGCCGAGGAGACTGTAGAATCGGGTGTAGTCGTCGCCGCCCTGCGTCTCGCCTGCGCCGCCGCCGTCCCTGCTGCACCCCTGACCAGGGTCGCCGACGCGCGGGGGATGGGACGGCCCGAGCGTGTCCTTGTCATCGCTGTCGAGGACGACGATGCCGCCCTCGTCGCGTCCGCGGCGCCGAGCTTTGATCTCCTCGTAGGCCCGACGCTGGCGCTCCACCTGCTCGCGGACGTAGTCCGCCTTCAACCACTTGAGGGCGGTCTCGTCGGCAGCGGCCATCTCCTCGTGCTCCTTCTTCATGGGGAGCAACCCCGGCTCGGTCTTCGGCTGGACGAGGCGGAGGGGATGAGGGGAAGGGCGGCCGCCCTCTCTAATGACGAGGGCGCCGATGCGGGTGCGGCGACCAAGCGGCGTCTCCTGTGGCTCCGGCTTGACCGGGCGGAGCGCCGACGACCCGGAGGAAAGCAAACCGGAGTCCGACGACAAGGAGGTCGCCGTCTCCATTCTCCGCGGCGGCCAAGAACTACCGCGGCGGCGAGAGAAGGACGGGGGCGCCGGGTACTCGGGGCGCGGCGTGTTGCCAGCCTCGATGTGGTCGAGGACGGCTTCGAGGGTGCGGCCGGGCACGCCCCACCATTCGCGCCGTAGTCGGCGTTGAGGCGGCCGCGGGGCACGACGCTGTTTGCGGAGGTGACCTGGTCGGCGTGGCGGCGGTCGAAGTACATCGTCCACAGCGTGTGGCTGTTGGCAGCGTACCTCGGCTTGTTTCGATGTGCCTCCGACAGCGACGAAAGGATGCATGCTATCTCGGCGCGCCGTTTAGCGCCGGTGGGCACCGGGAGCACCGAGACGCCACCGGCGCTCAGTCTCCACGAGCCCGGCACTCGCATGTCTGGGGGCGCCGGGTAGTCGGCCTCGTAGAGGAGGCGCGCCTCATCCTCGCGCAGATGGCGTCGGCCAAAGCCGTTCGCCGCCGCGGCGTCGCCTGGGTAACGTTCGACCATTGGTCGTCAGCGCGGGAAGAGTGGGAGAGAGGGGCTTCGGTGGCGAGAGGTGGCGAGAACGGCGTGGCATTCACCGGTGGCGGGAGGTCGGCTTTTATAGCCTAAGTTGGGCGGTGAGAAGCTGCCCGCCGGGTGCCGCGTGGCGGGAGCGGGCAGGACGCGCGTCGCGGCGCCTTCACTGCGCCGCCCATGAGGCATCAATGGAAGGCTGACTGGCGCGGCAGCCTTTGCATTGATTCCCCCAGAAACCGAGGCGATGAGGACGACGAAGGCGGCGAGTCGCTGACTCGGCAGGCTCATTCCCGTTCGCGCCAAAATATGTTTCCCCGACGCCCCCAGGCGCCTCCCAGCGCGTTGGGTTCGGCCTGGATCCACCGACGTCAAAATGGCCCAAGCCGGCGAAAATTGAGATTTTGGGTGCGCGGCTGGGCCAAATTTTCGGCGCCGGCGACAAAAAAGGGGGCCTAGGGGGACGTGGATGCTCTAACAAAGACGGGATTATTGATGCCGTGATGTGTCATCTTGGCATCGAGGGGCATGTGGGGGGAATCAATTTGCAGAGAGCAACAGGCGGTTAGGTTCTGCTTTTCGTCCATCTTTTGCTGCGGAATATTTGTCTTTTGCCTTTTAGATAGAAGATGGAAGAGGATAATGCATGCGGCATGGTTGATTGGCGGTGTCCATTGACAATGCATACGGAAGAAGACGGGAGGGCATGGATGGATGGACAACGGGGTTGACAGGATGGAATCAATTCGATTGGGATGCGCATTTATGCGAGGGGTTATTATCAAAATTTTGTTCTAACACTTTGATAAAGCTTATAAGAAATTGATCGCCGTCGAGGTTTTAATTCGTCCCGATCCTGAAACGTAAGACGGTGAAGAGACAAGAGGCAAATGCTCCGGCCAACATTTGTCCAAAACATGACACCACCATGGGCCGGCCAAACCTGTCGCTTCAAACGCATCGCCCACAACGCTCGTTGCATGATTAGGCACGGCACTGCGTGAACGATGGATACATCACGGCCGAGAGGTCATGTCTGATTCCGCTGTGGAATGTGGCCGGTTACAAAAACTTTTACCTAACTAATTTTTTTTTGGCGAACACATTCCAAAAACTTTTACTTGACTATAGTAAGCCTTTGGAGTTACATTCCAGTTTGTCTCAACAAACAAGATGGAGAGATTCCAGGATATATAAACGCTCTAAAAAAAGACCACCACAGCATCAAACGTAGCCTATGACGAAAGAGAGAAGTGGAACCAACATCACCCATCATCTAACTGTATTTTGTGTAGACATTGCAAGTAAAAATGATGATTCCATTTGTTCCAAACTTATACTAGGAAGCTAAACCACACCGGGCAGAAAATCAAATCACAGAAAATGATCAAGCCTAACATCGCATCATACAGGCAAGAAATGTTCACATGTGCATGATTCAGATGAATATGTCAACGCGTAATCTGAAATACCAATGTCCCCAGCCCAGTTTAATCTCAAGCATTGCCACAGAAGAAAAAGGGTCAGCTTCTACTCAAACACAACTTACTGCTACGCAAAAGCACAAGGGCAAGAATTCCAGGGTAACAAGTAACAGCACAGGATGCCACTTAGCATTTCAAAAGTCTGGAGGCCTGCAAGTGAAATTCCCGAGAAAATGCATTACGAACATATATAAGAACATAGGTCAAACAGGCGAGATGATTCCGCATCAACACGTACTTAGATTGACATCTTCTAACAGAACAGAAACATTCTTCGACATAGCTCGCAGAGGAAGCAGGTTACGCTGTAGGGACTTGCACTGCACGAGCTTCCAAAGCAGGGAACAATAAAGCTCAGCGCCCCCGGCCCCGACCACGCCCACGGCCGCGTCCGCGACCCCGACCCATAGGCTTCCCTGGAACAAAAGGTAGGCTGGTCAGTTTACAGTTCTTGTGGAAACTGACCTTAGAACAGCTGTGGTAAAACTGTGTACCTGTAGTTGGCTTCTTAGACTTGACCCTGGGGGTATCCTCAACCAGCAACGTTTCCAGGTTTAAGCTATCAGGGAGGATGTAGTACCGAATGTTGTTTCCTCTCACACTGATGTGATCAAGGGTTACAGGATTCTTCCCTTTCATTGTGAGCTTTACGGTCTTCAGATGAGTATTCATGCTTATGTCAACACCTACAAAATATACATCAGTCAGAGGATCTGCAGTACAGTAATCATGATACCAATCAGTTGGTAAATAGTTGCAGCAACGCAATGCTATCGGGGTTGCAAAACTGAAGAGCCTGACAGGGTCCCAGCAATGATTTCCCGAGTTAGAAAATGGGCAAACCAAGTTTCTAAACTGAAGAGCCAGACAGGATCCAAATGATGATTTCCCAAATTATACATGACTGAAGGGTAAAGCTGGGCAAACCGAGTTTCTAAACTGCAACAAGAAGTTACATAATACGAATCTTCCAGGATGCATTTTTTCTTCTTCTAATAAGCAGTGGAAACTTATGGAATCTACCCAACAAAATGCAATTTGGCAAACATTATAAACCCTAAGGCCAGAACACCTCAAGTAACAAACCGAATGTAGAAATATGAAAACCATTATTCAATCTTCAAGTCATATTTGCTACAGTACTCTTCTTAAAACAAAACAAATGGTTCTCCAGTTGCAATTAAATTTCATAAAACGTCCTTATATTGCTTGTTGCACCTTTCAGCAAGTGTGTTCTCTTCTAGGTTTGATAGTATAAAAAATCATCAGGGAGCAACAAGAAGAAAGTTTGTGAGGGGACATACAGAGGCACATCCGAATGCATTCTCATTCTCAGCAACTAATGTACATTACTCCACTATATCATAAGGAGATGCCATCACTATATTCCTTGGAATAATATATGCTCCCTCCGTTCCTATATAAGTCCTTTTAGTGATTTCAATACGGATGTATATAGACGCACTTTAGAGTGTAGATTCACTCATTTTTCTCCGTATGTAGTCCATATTGGAATCTCTAAAAAGACTTATATTTAGGAACGGAGGGAGTAGATTACTGAAGATATCATTATACAAAATACATCATGTATTTAACATCAGCAGTGAACAGGCACCGGACAAATAAGAGAAGATCGGCTGAATGTAAACATACTCCACACAGTTCATATGAATCAAATTGCTAATTAACCAAGCTGAACAGACACTGCAGAGAAACATCACAAAACTAATGGAGCTAATCATCTTCATCTCAGTGCCACACTGTAATAATTACATAATCCTTCAACTACGAAAGGAAATCACTAACTGGCCATAGAAGATATGTTCACTTCTACGAGCTCTAAACCTAACAATCAGACAAGCACATGCCACTAGATCTCCAAAATACCGAGCAAGGGGACAAAGCTAACGGATCCTAGACACGAACGCGCTGAAAGAACCCCTAAATTTCAGGATTTCACACTCGGGAGGAGTGAGGTCGAAGCATACCGGTGATGGTGCCGTGGACGGTAGTGCCGTTCTTGAGCTCGATGGTGACCGTCTCGTTGTTCAGCTTCATCAAGAACCTGCGGCCAAACAGAAACGCCCAAATCCGCAACAAATTCGCGGACGATTACACCAACCAGATCAGCGAGGAACGGAAAACAAAACCAATCAGAAAGAAGGGAAGAAAAGTGTGTGTGTTG
>NC_041383.1:513477547-513494483 GCF_002162155.2 Triticum dicoccoides
TTCATCTTGGCGGCGGCCGGGAAGATGCGGAGGAACGGAGGCGGGCGGAATCGGAGGAGCTCGAGCTGTTTGCTTTCTCGGAGCGGGAGGGCAAAACCCTAATTTGAAGGCTGACCTGGCTGGTTGCTGGCGAGTCGGTTCACTTGGGCCGGGCTTTACGTCTTTGGGCTCGGTGGAAGTCGTGAGGCCACTGCGCTTCTGAGAGACAATGGGCTTCCACCGACTATGTTTTTCTTCCCGCCCCCTTAAAAAAAGACTAACTTTGTTCCCCAACAAACACAAGCCTATTGTTTTTCGGAAATGTTAACGCCCACACATGTGGGTGTTTGTACATCGCCCACACGCCTCCATCACCACTCATTTTGCAACGTATGAATAGATGACATCAGCAGATTTTTTTTTGGTTTTTGGCTTTAAAATGTTGTATCTCCTAAATAAAAAAGTGAACTAAAAATCCGCTTTCACCATTAAATCCGTCTCGACGAGATCTTCAAAATTAGGCCCCATGTTGATATGTTTCGACGAATTTTTTTTTGCCAGAAATTACCACGATGTTTACACTGCGGTTGCCATAGGGCTTAAACTAAAGTTGCCATGTGGCAATTTTAGTTTGTAGATCATGGCAATTTTAGTATTTTGATGATGGCAACTCCAGTACTTTGACCATGAAAATTAATTTTTGTATGAACCATGGCAATTTTACGTGTATGTATCATGGCAATTTTAGTTTATGGTTCATGGCAAGTCTAGTTTCTTAATTTCCCGTTTTATAAATGTCAAAATTTATTTTTAAATATAGAAGAAAATAGCTGAAACATATCATGGCAACTTCAGTGTAAACATCATGGCAATTCATATGCAATAGACATGGCAACTTTTAATCCAAAAAAATTTTCATCAAAACATATTAACATGGGATCTAGTTTCTAAGATCTCATCGCGAGGGATTTAATGGTGAAAACGGATTTTCAATCAGATTTTTCGTTTAAGAGATAAAACATTTTAAAAACTAAAAATTCAAAAAGATTCCTGCATGCATGCATGCGATGACGTGACAATCTGTTTACATTAGAGACGTGTGGTGCGTCTCCCTTTCTGCCACACGTGTGACAGTTAGCGCGACCCTTGTTTTTCTCCCGTAAAAAAAGCCTATTGTTTTTTCTCAAAAAGAAACTATTTGTGTGTAGAAGATGCCTAGGTTTCTAGGGTTTCAGTACTATGTCGGCCATTTTTTGTATCCGACAAGGGCTTCTCTTTTCAAGCTTTTTCCTCGTGATGTGAACTGGTTCTCCATGAACATTTAGTTCAGGTTGATCATGGGGTTGGTTGGTCCAGCTTCCCGGCCTTGGCGAGCGGTTTGGTTAGAGTTCTAGATTGGTTTGAGTCCATAAGAGATGTATCACACCGTGAGAAGACCAAATGGCGTCTACTAAGGGGAAGGAAGAGTCCAACATTTTGGGCATTATGCTTGAGCCCGGTTTGGAGTGTTGCAGAGTCTTTGATCTGAAGGAGAAAGGCAATGCGAGTGTTCACAAGGACCAAATGTTTGAACAATCCGAATAGTGGGGTGAAGTGGATGGTGTTGGTAAGGCTTCTAACTGCCAAGTCATTTGGTCAGAACTCGTCGCAAATTACGATGTAGTTTGCTTGGGCGGTGGCGCATGAAGTGCGCTTCAGGATCGTGGAGGACATCCTATTTTTCATGGTACAATTTGATTGTCAGTATCACATCATGTATGAGGAGCCCTAGAACTTCTAGATTTTTGGATTTCTGCCGGCAAAGTATGGTGGCATTACAAGGAATGTTGGTGTGACACTAGATTAGTTGCATGTTAACTTGGTGACTACTCTTGCAAGGAAGGTGAGGAAGTTGGTACATGTTAACATGAACACATAAAGTATGTTTGCCTACGTTCATATGTTGCTTGACATCATTAAGGAGCTCCCTTGTTTCGCTAGAATACAACCGAGGGAGATGAGATGCTGATCTTTCATGCAAACTATGAGAACATTCCACATTTACATGAGGTTTGTGGCAAAGATGGGGCATGTTTACACTGGGGAGCATGAGCCAAGTGCTTCCTGCTTTGGTAAGTGGCTCGTAGCCAATGCTTCATGGAATAGGGGGCAAGAGATGGAGGAAGATAACTGTCTAGACCTGGACATGGATGGCATAGGAGCAGTTGCAATGCTGCTCGTGGATGCCAAGGTTGGGACAATCTATACAAACTTGCAGCCCATGAGCATAAGAGAAATGATTCCAACAAAGAACTTCAGGTGATGATGGGTTTGGATGACCACTTAAGAAGTTCTCGACCCCAAGTATCTTGGGCTGCCTGTGCCACAAGGCAGAATGTATAAAGAAAGGTTATAGAATGTACAATCCAGGCTTAGTAAAAGGCTTATCGATTGGAGAGAAAGATACATAGCATCCTATAGTAAGGAAATTCTTATCAAATCAATCCCTCGGGTTATACATACCTTTTTGATGAGTGTATTTAAGCTCCCATATTCTGTTGAGATGATCTTACTAGAATGATGTGTCTGTATTGGTGGGAAGTTGAGAAAGAAAGAAGGAAATTGACATGGGTTGCTCTTGCAGATCCTGGGTGAAGCTCAGGTGAGAGGAAGGTCACAAGAAGAAAGCTATCTCTTTCATTCCCAGCTGTGAGATGTATATACAGGTGCTTTTATAGTTTTCACCCTCTACGGCCCCACAATTACAAGCCCTACCAACACTCCCCCTCAAGATGGGGCAAAGATATCAATAAGCCCCATCTTGCTACAATTCTTAACAGATACAACATTCAACCCCTTTGTCAATACATCTGCTGACTGATCTACAAACTTAACATAAGTAACCTGGAGAATCCCCATATCTAGTTTTTCTTTGATGAAATGTCTATCTATTTCTACATGCTTAATTCTATCATGGTGAACTGGATTGTGGACAATGTTAAACGCAGCTTGATTGTCACAATATAGTTGGAGTGGTACACCACCAAGCAAATGAAGTTCTGTTAGTAGCATTTTTAACCACATTAACTTGCATAACCCAGATGTCATTACTCTAAATTCAGCCTCATCCGTAGACCTTGCAACTACACTATGCTTCTTACTCCTCCAACTAACTAGATTGCCACCAACAAACATACAATAACCTGATGTAGACCTTCTATCATCTAAACACCCAGCCCAATCAGCATCGGTATGTCCCTCAATATTCAGATGTCCATGAGCAGAAAATAGTATTCCTTTTCCATGTCAATCCTTAAGATATCTAAGAATTCTGTTTATTGCATCCATATGAATAGACCATGGGTCATGCATACATCTACTCACCACACTTACGACATATGCAATATCTGGTCTAGTGTGTGATAAGTATATAAGTCGCCCAACCAATCACTGGTACTATTGTTTATCCACAGAATCCCCAGAGTCAACAATTATGCGATGATTAAGTTCAATTGATGTGGCTGCTGGTTTACAATTTAGCATTCCAGTTTCATTGCGTAAATCTATCACATATTTCCTTTGTGAGACATAAATACCTTGTACACCATATGCTACTTCGATCCCAAGGAAATAGTGAAGATAGTCCATGTCTTTAACTTCAAATGATCTTGCCAGTGCCTTCTTCAACCAGGAGATCTTACCGTCATCATTCCCTGTAATGACTATGTCATCAACATATACAATAAGGACAGTAACTCTATCATGATTGTGCTTGTAAAATAGGGTATGATCGGCATTGTTTTGTTTAAATCCCATAGAACAAATCTCATTTCTAAATGTTCCAAAGCATTCTCTGGGTGACTGTTTCAAACCATATAGAGATTTTTTTCAGCCTACACACTTTACCCTCTCTTGTGTACCAAACCCTGGGGGAATCTCCATATAAACCTCTTCATGCAAATCCCCATGAAGAAAATCATTTTTAACATCCATTTGAAATAATTTCCACTTATTATTTGTAGCTATAGATATGAGAGCTCTAATGGTGTTCATTTTCGCCACTGGTGCAAAGGTCTCATCATAATCCACTCCATAAGTTTGACTATACCCCTTAGCCATTAACCTGGCTTTATACCTTTCTATCTTTCCCTTTGAATTTTGTTTCAAGGTAAATATCCATTTACAACCAACAACCCTTTTATTAGGAGGAAGAGTATTGAGTGTTGGGGAACGCGGTAATTTCAAAAAAAATCCTACGATCACGCAAGATCTATCTAGGTGATGCATAGCAACGAGAAGGGAGAGTGTGTCCACGTACCCTCGTAGACCGAAAGCGGAAGTGTTTCAATAACGCGGTTGGTGTAGTCGAACTTCTTCGCGATCCAACTGATCAAGTACCGAACGTACGACACCTCCGCATTCAGCACACGTTCAGCTCGATGACATCCCTCGTACTCTTGATCCAATTGAGGCCGAGGGAGAGTTTCGTCAGCATGATGGTGTGGCGACGGTGATGATGAAGTTACCGACGCAGGGCTTCGCCTAAGCACTACGACGATATGACCGAGGTGTGTAACTGTGGAGGGGGGCACTGCACACGGCTAAAAGATCAACTTGTGTTGTCTGTTGTGCTGTTGGGGTGCCACTTGGCCACGTATATAAAGGAGGGAGGGAGAGAGGAGGTCGGCCAGGTTTGGGCGCGCCAGGGGGAGTCCTACTTGGACTCCTAGTCCAAGTAGGATTCGCCCCCCCCCCCTTTCCTTTCTTCCACCAGAGGGAAAGGTAAGGGAGAGAGAGGGGGGCCGGCCCCCTCCCCTAGTCCAATTCGGTTTGGGCAAGGGGAGGGGCGCCCCTCTCATGTGGCCCTTTCTCCTCTCCTCCAATAAGGCCCACTAGGCCCAATACTTCTCCCGGGGGGTTCCGGTAACCTTCCGGTACTCCGAAAAAATGCTCGAACCACTCGGAACCATTCTGATGTCCAAATGCAACCTTCCAATGTATGAATCTTTACCTCTCGACCATTTCGAGACTCCTCGGCATGTCCATGATCTCATTCGGGACTCCGAACAAACTTCGGTACATCAAATCACATAACTCATATTACAAATCGTCACCGAACGTTAAGCGTGCGGACCCTATGGGTTCGAGAACTATGTAGACATGACCGAGACACATCTCCGGTCAATAACCAATAGCGGAACCTGGATGCTCCTATTGGCTCCTACATATTCTACGAAGATCTTTATCGGTCAAACCGCATAACAACATATGTTGTTCCCTTTGTCATCGATATGTTACTTGCCTGAGATTCGATCGTCGGTATCATCATACCTAGTTCAATCTCGTTACCGGCAAGTCTCTTTACTCATTCCGTAATGCATCATCCCGCAACTAACTCATTAGTCACATTGCTTGCAAGGCTTATAGTGACGTGCATTACCGAGAGGGCCCAGAGATACCTCTCCAATACACGGAGTGACAAATCCTAATATCGATCTATGCCAACCCAACAAACACCTTTGGAGACACCTGTAGAGCACCTTTATAATCACCCTTTTACTTTGTGGTGTTTGGTAGCACACAAAGTGTTCCTCCGGTGTTCGGGAGTTGCATAATCTCATAGTCTAAGGAACTTGTATAAGTCATGAAGAAATCAGTAGCAATGAAACTAACACGATCATAATGCTAAGCTAACGGATGGGTCATGTCCATCACATCATTCTCCTAATGATGTGATCCCGTTCATCAAATGACAACACGTGTCTATGGTTAGGAAACATAACCATCTTTGATTAACGAGATAGTCAAGTAGAGGCATACTAGGGACTATATGTTTTGTCTATGTATTCACACATGTACTAAGTTTCCGGTTAATACAATTTCTTGTCAAGTGCCGTCATCTCCTCTATCATAGCTGCCCTCCATTTTGGGTTTAACTTTGCCTCCTGCCAGTCCCGTGGTAAGGGTCCTACAGAATCCAGTGTTGTGATAAAGGATTTATAAGAAGGACCAACAATGTCATAAGAGACATAGCTAGAGACATTATATGGATCAAATTTAGAGGGAAACTTCCCAGCCTCAGACCATGGCTGCTTTCTATGAACTATTAGAACATCAAGGTCATCATATTGAGAAGATATGTTACCACTGTACGAGGAAGGTCTGGAGTCATTAGGTTGACTTTGAGTGTCATCTTGTTGGTCAGCTTCCCGCTCTTACTCATGTTGTTGTCCATAAGCCTCAGGTTTAGGTTCAGGATCCAACACTTGCATTTGTTCCTGGGTATGTCGTTTTCGTGTATACACCTGCATCTCCCTTTCCTCGTTTGGTTTTGTCCATCAGAGTGCTTCATTTGATGTATCATACTTCTCATCCTTTCTTTGTTCTTGTTCTGCTTCTACAGGGATTACCCCAATTATCATCCCTTTTGATGTTGCGTCACCGGCTCCCTCTTCCTTGTCTCCCCCTGTCCCACAATCTGCATCTAACATGTCATCGGTAAACAAATCAGGAAACACATCCATTAAATTAGTTGGTTCCCCATAAAATGGTTCATGTTCTCTAAATACCACATCCATACTCATGAACATTCTCCTTTTCGAAGGACACTAACACTTGTAACCTTTCTGCTTACTAGAATACCCCACAAATATACACTTTAATGCCCTTGGATCTAGCTTACCAGCTGAAGGCCTATAATCCTTCACAAAGCGTGTACATCCAAATACTTTTGGTGGAACCACATATGTAGTGTTTCCGGTTAAACATTCGATTGGTGTCTTATATCCAAGCACCCTGGATGGCATCTTGTTCATCAAGTAGGCCGCAGTCATGACTGCTTCACTCCACAAAAACTTTGGAACATTCATGGCAAACATCATACACCGAGCAATCTCTAGGAGACGCCTATTCTTCCTTTCTGCTAGTCCATTCTGTTCAGATGTACCCGGATAGGTAGTCTGATGGATAATTCCGTAACTTGATAGATATTCATCAAGTTATCTATTCACATACTCGGTACCATTATCTGAATGTAGTACCTTCACACATGCATAATATTGGGTCCTAATCATATTATGAAAAATCTCAAAGCATTCAAACACATCACTCTTATGACGCAAAACATAGACCCAAGTAGTTCTAGTGCAACAGTCAATGGATGTAACAAAATAGTGGTAACCATTTATCGATGTCACCCCACTGGGCCCCCATACATCTGAGTGTATAGTTTGTAGAGGTACATCACTTCTATTATCAGATGACAAATAAGAGCTCCTAGTTTGCTTTCCAAACTGACAAGCATCACATATTAGTTGTTCCTTGCTAATTTTACAATAAAGATTAGGGTAGAGTTGACCCAGAGTGGCAAAAGATAGATGTCCCAAGTGGCGATGTTGAAGTAGAAATTCTTCTAGGGGTGAGCACACCGTAACAGCCACAATAGGGAATATCTTATTATCCAAGTAATATAACCCACCATGCATACTCTCCATCCCAAGCTTTCTTCCAGTCCCAAGTTCCTGAAATATGCACCAAGTGTTGGGGAACGTAGCATGCAATTTCAAAAAAAAATCCTACGCTCACGCAAGATCTACCTAGGAGATGCATAGCAACGAGAGGGGGAGAGTGTGTCTACGTACCCTCGTAGACCGAAAGCGGAAGCGTTTGACAACGCGGTTGATGTAGTCGAACTTCTTCTAGCTCCGACCGATCGAGTACCGAACATATGACACCTCTGAGTTCTGCACACGTTCAACTCGATGACATCCCTCATCCTCTTGATCCAGCAAGGTGTCGAGGAAGTAGATGAGTTTCGTCAGCACGATGACATGGTGACAGTGATGTGAAGTGATCTGCGCAGGGCTTCGCCTAAGCACCGCGAGAATATGACCGGGGTTGTAAACTGTGAGGGGGCGCCGCACACGGCTAACAGTTGATGTTGTGTCTTCTAGGCACCCCCTCCCCACATATATATAGGCTGGAGGGGAATAGAGGCAGTCAGGGGGCGCCCCAAGTAGGCCGAATCCTACTTGGGGTCCTCCCCAATTCGGCCTCCCCCCATTCCTTAATTGTCAGAGAAGAAAAGGGAAGGGGGAAGAGAGAAGGAAAGGGGAGGCGAATCCCTTCTTTCCCTTCTCGCACTCGGCCTCCTTCCATAGGGGGTGCACCACCCCTTGTGGGCTGGTGTGCTCCCCTCTCATGGCCCATATGGCACATATCTTCCCTCCGGGGGTTCCGGTAACCCCTCCGGTACTCCGATATGTACCCAATACTCTCCGGAACACTTCCAGTGTCCGAATACTATCATCCTATATATATATATCAATCTTTACCTCTCGACCATTTCGAGACTCCTCGTCATGTACGTGATCTCATCCGGTACTCCGAGCAACATTCGGTCACCAAATCACATAACTCATATAATACTATATCGTCATCGAACGTTAAGCGTGCGGACCCTACGGGTTTGAGAACTATGTAGACATGACCGAGACACATCTTAGGTCAATAACCAATAGCGGAACCTAGATGATCATATTGGATCCCACATATTCTACGAAGATCTTTATTGGTCGAACCGTTATGACAACATACGTTATTCCCTTTGTCCATCGGTATGTCACTTGCCCAGGATTCGATCGTCGGTATCTTCATACCTAGTTCAATCTTGTTACTGTAAAGTCTCTTTACTCGTTCCATAATACATCATCTTGCAACTAACTCATTAGTCACTTTGCTTGCAAGGCTTCTTATGATGTGTATTACCGATAAGGCCCAGAGATACCTCTCCGATACTCAAAATGACAAATCCTAATTTCGATCTATGCCAACTCAACAAACACCTTCGGAGATACCTGTAGAGCATCTTTATAATCACCCAGTTACGTTGTGACGTTTGATCACACACAAAGAATTCCTCTGGTATCCGGGAGTTGCATAATCTCATAGTCGAAGGAATATGTATTTGACATGAAGAAAACAATAGCAATAAAACTGAACGATCAATATGCTATGCTAATGGATGGGTCTTGTCCATCACATCATTCTCCTAATGATGTGATCCCGTTCATCAAATGGCAACGCATGTCTATGGTTAGGAAACTTAACCATCTTTGATTAACGAGCTAGTCTAGTAGAGGCTTACTAGGGACACGGTGTTTTGTCTATGTATCCACACATGTATCAAGTTTCCGTTAATACAATTCTAGCATGAATAATAAACATTTATCATGAAATAAGAAAATATAAAATAACAATTTTATTATTGCCTCTAGGGCATATTTCCTTCACCAAGTAGAAAGAATATAGCAGCACAATTCAACTCTTCAGTAATACAGTTGGTCGATAAAAGGTTAATTGGAAATGCGGGGACATGCAAGACAGAAGAAAGTGACATATTTGGACTACACTTGACCATTCCAGACCCCACAATCGCTTGAGTAGAACCATCAGCTAATTTTACACTTTCCTTTCTTAGATTAGAAACATAATTGTAAAAATCCTTATTAGATCCAGTCGTATGTCTAGATGCATGAGAGTAAATTAACCATTGTGCCCCTGTTGTAAAATTATCACTACATCCCATAATATAAGAGTTGTTACCAACAAAGTTGGCTGGCGAAGATGATCCTTGTGTCTTCGAGGGCCGCAGATCACAAAGGCTCAAATTCTTTAATTGAGTCATTTCTCTAACTCATCGGCGATCATCTCGATGCTCACAGTCCTAGATGATTCTTCAGCAACATTAGAAAATGCGTGCCCTTCCTATTGACCGCATACCTCTTCCACGACCACCACCATGTCCATCAAGCCCGCGACCACGCCCTCTGCCATGCCAGTCCATGCCTCTACCACGACCTCCTCCTATTAGTTGTGGGCAGATAGCCTTCAAGTGTCCTGGCTGACCACATTCAAAGCACTTCTTCTCATGAGTATTTGCTCCTTGTCTTGGATAATTACCACTCTCGGCGGCAAGAAGAGCCGAACGTCTTTGTGACACACCTTGGGCCACGGGTCCTGTTGCCTCCAATTTCAACCTAGTTTTCTCGCTTATAATTGCATCAATTGCTTGCTCTAGACTGGGCAACTTCCCACTACCATAAAGTGTTGGTCTCCTATTCTTGAACTTAGGATGGAGACCATTTAAGAAGTCCCTAACATGCCTTATTTCAGTCCACTTACTATGTTTCTCAACACATTTCCCACATTCGATCTCAACTGGATCATAGTAATCAAGATCACTCCACAACCTTTTTAGTTCTGACATAGATTCCACAATAGTCTTCTCACCCTGGCCTAGCTCATGTAGTTCCTTTTGAATCCTACATGCCAACATCTCATTCCCTACACCTGAATATGTCCCCTTTAGGAGCCTCCAAATTTCTGAGGCCTCCTTGATCCTTTCAACTTGCTTTGCAATATGAGATGATATTGAGCTTAAAATCCAAGCTCTCACCAATGCATTTGTTGTTTTCCACTTATGGGCCTCTTTTGAATTTTCCTCCATAGGCTTCTCCACTGTTCCCAGTATATACCCCTCAAGGTTCCTCGAGATCAAGATGGTTTCGACATGCTCTGCCCAACTGGAATAATTTTCCGCACCCTCTAGCTTCACATGTGGCATTTGCAATGGGTGAATCTCTTCCTTGGCTTCAATATCTGGTCTTGAGTTTCCAGCCTGCTTGCTGATGGCATCAAAGAGCTCTGCACTTCTCATCCATAGACTGAAGCACAGCTGCAAGTTCCCCGGCTGCAACTGCCACATGAGCATTCACATTTTCTCCCATCTTGCAAGTTCTTCAGGGTCACACTATAGTACTGTACAACCCTCAATCACTACCTCAAAGCGAGTAATCTCCCCTGTGAATGAATCCTGTAGCCTACCTTCTAGCTGCACCTCAACTTTGCACCCAAGAACCAACTCACCACTCTCACCTTCACCTGAATAAATCCTACTCAACCCCTCAGCAGCAGTTGTACTACACCCTCCTGGGTACCACTCACCTCTGTCTCCAGTCCGTTGGCTATTTTGCCCTGCTCCCAGCTGGCTCCCCTGAACCACCGCAGCCGGCGCCTTCCCTTGCTCCACTGCAGCGGCCGCCGGTCCTCTGCTCCACCGCAGCCAAGCACACAAACAGGCAGCCCCGATATGATTCTCTGCCGCAGCAAATCAGGCCCCAGAACATGTGCCTTTGCCTTCCAACACTCAGCGCCATCAATCTATGCGATTCCGGCGCGAACCCTCGGCCTGCTCTGATGCCATCTTGTAGATCCTGGGTGAAGCTCAGGTGAGAGGAAGGTCATGGGAGAGGAGGAGAAGATTTCTCTGGAGAATGCTATCTCCTTCATTCCCAGCTGTGAGATGTATATACATGTGCTTTTATAGTTTTCACCCTCTACATCCCCACAATTACAAGTAAGTCCTACCAAAAGTTGCTTGGGACAAGCTTGTTCTACCAAAATAGAAAGAAAGGTTCGGTTTCAGAGACATGAGGGCCTTCAACCAAGCTCTCTTGTCCAAACAAGTGTGGCGGTCACTAGATCAGTTGTGACAACCTTTGTTCACCTTTGTTAAAAGTGAGGTACTTTCCCAATGGCAACCTTGTTGATATCGTGTTTACCAGGAATGCCTCTGTTGTTTGGAAAAGAATTGAACATGGTCTTCAACTGGTGAAGAAATGCCTTATCTGGAGGGTTTGGAATGACACAACTATTCGGACCTAGCAAGACCGATGGATTCCTAGGGGACCGTCATTCCGCCCTATAACCTCAAAGCGACAATGTAGACTCAATAGAGTTTTGGATTTTTTTGGCTAACAACGGTGCCTGGATTCCAAATTTATTGAACCAACACTTTTATCCTGCTGACGTGGTGGTTATTCGACAAATTCGTACATCACCTAGATTTCTCGCGTAGTAGCCAGACCCCCAGAGGTGATTTAGTGTTCGCAGTGCATATAAACTTGCGATGGAGGCACACGAAACTCTTTCTCGCCAGAAGCCTCGAGCTCTTGCCCTGATATTTACCGGAAGTTGTGTGACTTGGTCTGGCAAGCAGTTGTGCCCCATAGGATGGAGGTCACGACATGGAAGGTGATCTCCGGGGCACTAGCTATACCATGCCATGTAAGTGTCGCCATCACCTAGCTCGATGCGCGACATGCCCACTGTGCGGCAAGGCAAACTAGGATACATATCATGCTCCGGTAACATGTGATAATGCAGCTATGTTATGGGATTCGATGACTGAAGTCTGGCCTATACCTAATAAGGAACAAGTTCTATACACCGAAGAAGAATGGTTGTTAAAATTTTTTTTTTGCACTGCATTCAAGTGGCATTTGAGATATGATCATCATGTTAATATGGAGGATTTGGAACCTTCAACATGGCCTGGTTCACGGTAAAAAAAATCCATGAAAGCTTTGATGAGTTTCTTATGTAGCTATTTTAACTCAGTCCACAATATATGACATCTCATAACCGAACACATAATCAAAGGCAAGTCTCTTGTTGACGATATTGCTAATGGTGCAGAGTATGAAGGTTCTTCCGCCGGTGCCCCCAGGGACATCGCCACCAACGGATTGGTTGGCTTTATCGGTGGATGGGTCTTTCTCCTCAGAGGATGGATCAGCAGGAGCGGGCATGATCTTGAGGAACAACGGTGAGATTATTTTTGCTTCATGCCAACTTCTGTTCTATTGCAACAATGCTCTCGCTGCGAAGATTCAAGCAATAATGATAGGAATGTTGCTAGCCCTTCAATAGTCTAGCCTTCTTGTTGTGGTGTAGTCGGACTCAATGATAGCTCTCTTCTATGTTGATGCTTCCCTCGTCAAATCACCATTTGGTAATCTGGTGAAGGAAATCAAGAATCGAATGGTAGAACGGGAGTTTAAACCGGTTGATATAGCTAGATCCCAGAATAGGTTTCACATTGTCTCGCTAATTATGCTCGTACGGCTCACAACACCGCCTGTTGGTTGCAACGAGGCCCCCAATTCATTCATGATTTTGTATTAGCAGATTGTAACCCTATGGCCATGGAATAGAACTTTGTGATTATCCGCAAAAAAGAAAAAGAAAAACAGCTTGATAACTCGTGTGTTCCCATTAAAACTCTACTCCCGAACTATTGTTTCGCTCATGCAATGGAGCAGGTGGCTTCTGCTCATATTTGCTACCCAAAGAATCATCGCCTGAATACACGACCAAATCGTTCAAAATTCTGCCCGTTCTACGTATCAAGGCTATATGTTCAGTGGAATATCAAACGTGTTGTTGTCAGGTGATCCACCAAAAAAGTGCGTCAAGAGGCAACTGGTTATCCTTCATCATGTTCAAGTAGCCGAAAGAAAAAATGCTCATCAGGATCATTACAACCATCCTGCCAGTATTATTTGCTCGATGTTCCACCAAAAATCCAAGAGCTCGCCACAAGCGAACCTAAGACTAGGAAACCTATACAAATATAGAAGACAAACTCTTCTGTGCTCGTACTCGCAGCATTTTATGGAGCACAAATGTCAAATTAAGCTAGGACAGAAAGGTATGCCTGCTCCCTGGCTCTACGATGATGGTGCCAGCGCCAACTTCTTGGGTGGTGGGTTTCCTCCAGCAAGCAGCACGTACGCATAGAAACAAGCCATCGCAGTGCTGTACCATTTTGAAGAAAGAGTAACAATACATCAAGGTCTTCTATTTCCACGAGAAAAATGAAGGGGGTTATACATCAGCAGTAAGGTACCTCAGTGAAGCGTAGAAGCCCCAAGGAAGAATTCTATTTGTCTGCAAGACAGAACTATGATTAACTCACTGTTACGGAAGGAATGATCCATAAAAACAGAACGTTCACGGTAGTTACCAGTAAGTATGCATGGGAATACTTCCATGCAAGGACAGCAGAAATTGCTAAAAGGGAGCAAATTGAACATGTCAATAAGCAAACATGTAATACAGAACAAGCAAACATATAATACACCAAGAATATGGAATGTTATCTCACCTGCTTGGCCCAATATAAACAGGAAGCTGGATCTTCCACTCCTCCAAAAGTTTAAACTGAGGGTACCAAGAAGGAGCGTAGCAAGCCCAGGTGCAACACCTAGGACAAGACTTACAGTACTCCTAGAGAAGAAGTAGCCTAGAAGCCCCATGCAGAACAAAAGACCACCTGCACTACCAAACGAAATTATTTGTTATGCAGACACATCCAAGCTAACAGAGTCGATGTTTTCAGTGCTACTATCTACCGGATACCATTCAAGCCTGATGGAACCGTTAACGTAATAAGGAACATTTCCTGTTTGAAGTATGACTGCAAAAGAAAGCACTCATGACATTCTCATTTTCGACTGGTTTGGGATTATTTATCATACCTATATAGCAAGGGCAATCTGACATCCGTAAGGATTTTTGCTCTATAAGGAAAATTGTAGCTTTTCTGAAACTTGTAGGGTCAATCAACACTCTAATAGTAAGTTTGGGTAATTATGCAGTGAGAAGCTCATCTTTACTTTCAAACAGTTACGACCTACAGCTTCAGTTTCATTAAGAAGCTGAAAAATAAAATCGATTTACAACATACTAGTAATTCTCCTAAACAAGAAACTGGTATGGGCAAAATTACGCTTATCAGGAAACTTCAGCGGCGGAATTTTACATTCACCCACATGATTATTCAATAAAAGAATGACAGGATTTTGCCTTTGTTGTAAAAACAGTTACTTACCAAAAGGAATCCCAAAACAAAAATCATGGATCTTAGCACTCCTCTTTGGGGGAGTCACATCTTCAACTGCTTCTACATGTTCGCCTGCTTGATCTGATCTCGAGTTCAACTCTTCAGTCCGAGTGTTCTCATTTGCACATTTTGTTGCAATTTTGGCACTAAAACCAAACGGCTTCCCACCCACTCCACTGGTAGAAACTGAAAGCTGAGACAATAAAATATGTTTAAAAGGTAAAGTCAACCTTTTTATTTAGTTTTACATTATTTTCTCTAAGAAACAAATCTTCTGGTCATTATGCCCAAGCTAATCTTGTGGAAGAGCATGGCCTGATGCTGCAGGAAATAATGTAACTTTTTGCAGAATATTATAACACCAAAATGCATCTCAAGACATGTGTCCACCAAAATGCATTTACTACCAATGGTGATTTGTGGCCTATATTATTCACCTTATAAATTACAACAGAACAACTAAATCAGCTTAGGTTCTCATCTCTAGGTCCTCCCAATAAGAGCAGAAAACACTTGACTCTATTAAAATTGGATAGCTTGATCATGTGATTATACTTGGTCCATGCTAGCACATCAGAGCACAGGAGTAGGCAACAGCTTCAACTCTTCATGAACCCGACTGGTACAAGAACGATAACACTTAAAACTACAGAAGCATGAATTCAAATGTTTATTGTTCCAAATTTCTACAAGCAGATTCACCAACCAGCACCGCAGAACCATTTTCTCGCCTCTTTGTGATATAATTTTCTTTAGACAAGGTGCACAACACCATCAATGATCAAATTGCCAGATGCGTGCAAATGGAAAACTCCCCTGCTACCCCTACTAAATTGTCAAGTGCAACTGTCAGTGTTGTTTCATAGTGCCTCAGGCAGACTGTACATAAACTTAATATTTTTCTTCTTTATGAAAATCACATGACTGTTAACTTTTGCATAACAACCAAATATTCTAGTGGTCAATGATCAAGAACTTGCAAAACAACAATAACATGTTCTTCAGATGAGTAGAGTATCAACCAAACACAAGAAAATATAACAGGGAATGAATAGATAGTGTTTACTGTCTGGATCGGGGTAATACCTTTAGTGAACCAGCGAGAGGGTGACGTTGCCACCGGCAGGAGGAGGGTACTCTGAAGGCTACATGCCTCTGAGCGACCGTGGCTGATCCACGGAGCTGCGCCGCCGCTACCGCCATGTGGGATTGAGACGGTGAAACAGGACTTTTTATCATTTGCCCTGAAGTTGGTGCAACCTTGATGATTTATTTGGCCAAATTGGTGTGCCACATGCCCTGAAGTTGATGTGCCAATCAATGAGTTCCGGACATGTGTTATACAAAATGAAGTAGTCACTTAAATCTAACCCCCACCCCTCTGCTTCTTTTCCACAAGCATATATGGCTTGCACCTGAACGGTAGCCACGCACCAGGAGCACGCGCTGGGGCAGCAGGAGGCTCAAGCGCACCTCTCTGTTCAGAGATATATGCTCACTTTCTCATATATTTTCTCCAGTTTTTCCACAAAAAATATTTGATCAAAGGAAGAAAAAACGGAGCTACTCCTTAAATTAGAAAAGGAAAACGCTAAGAATTTTTGACACAACATCTATGTCGAATAACGAGTTTCTCATCTAGGGTTTCAAGGAGGGGTTCAACCAATCAAGGAACTCGTAGGAGGGTAAAATATAAGGGAGGGACGGAGCATACCTTGCCGTCGCTGTCGCCCTGGCTGCCGGACTTGGACCGAGGTCGAGAGGGCGTCGGGGCAGCGACCGAAAGAGAGGGAAACGAGAGACGAAGAGGGAGGGTCGGAGGGAGGAGAGATCCCAGGATCTGTTCGCGGCGAGTCAAGCCAGGTGCCTGTGGGCAGACCTGGAAATTTACCAGGGGCGGTATGGTTATTTCAGTCATCCCAGAGGGTTAAAAAGTCTAGCAATTGATCCTCTGGACCAAATATTATCCAAGGAATGTGCCACATGACGGTCGTTAAAGTGCGACCTTTGTGCCCTCCTCTCCCATCTTCTTTGCCACGCCTGCTACCTTGCCCTGCTTCTTCTTTCCTCCTCATGTTTTCTTAGCTCATCTTCAACAGATGATAAAAAAATCTGCCGTGCCCAAAATATGTTTTTATGGTATTTTATGCTAAAAGATAGTGCTCCAACAGATGATATATCTTATCACGTGTCAAAATTTGCCCCCCGCCGCAAATTTGTAGCACCTGTGCG
>NC_041383.1:513495070-513518979 GCF_002162155.2 Triticum dicoccoides
TGTGGCTGCCGATTTTGCCGCTCATCGTTCCCGATTGTCTCCTCTCGGCCTCGTCGGTTCCGCTTTGCCGCTTGGTCGTGTGTGACGGCTTCGACGGACGGAGGTGCGGCTCGTGCGGGGGGTTGCGAAGACGGTGGCGCGCTAACTGCAGCGTGGTGACGGGAGCTTCACGAGTCCTTTTTGGCTCGGCCGGGCCGTGGGCCTGGTGTGCTCCTGTTGCTGCGTCCGGCCGGTGACCGCCAAGGGCGGTGGAGGTTGTCCCCTCCCGCGTGGCTGCTGATTTTTGCCGCTCCTTGTTCCCGGCTGTCCCCTCTCAGATCCGTCGGTCTCGCTTCTCTTTCCATGGTGAGACGGCGGTGGTGATCTAAAGACCGTGGTGGCGCATGTTGGTGGGCGGCAAGATTGGTGGAGTGCGACGGAGCGGCCGGGGATGTGGATGTGTGGCGGACGGGAGAAATTCCTGTCGGCTTGGCCGGCACTGACGCGGTGACGCCCGCGGGCGCCACCGGTCCTTCCCGAAGGGCGCCGGGCTTACCTCTTCCACACGCCCCTCCGTGTACCGGGGGAAACCCTAGGACCAGTCCGGGCAACAGCGTCGGCATCGTCGCGTTCCTTCCTGAAGGTGTTGCTTGGTATGCGGCGGTCCGAAGTGCTAGGAGCGTGGTGGAAATTCTCCGGCGGGCGCAGCGGTTGCGGGTCACCATCGTTTTTGTCGACCCGACTCTGTTGTCATTAGTTTCTTTTTCTTTCTCTGTTATTTCTTTTGGGCTTGCTTGTGCTGTTTGCCCCAGCATCGGACTATCAGTTGTATCGTGTGGTTGCTATATCTATATAGCGGGGTGAAAGCCTATTTCGAGATGTTCTCTTCTGAGCTGGGGGGGGGGGGGCATGGCCCAGGTTGGCCCCCAAGAAGCTTCGCCACTACCTGTGCGACTGCATAAAAAATCAAATACAGCGCACCCACTCCCAACCATCAGACTAAAGTTTTTTGTTGCCTGCCCGCCGCCCTCCCGCGACTGCCGTCGGCCACAGAATAGAACTCCAATGTGCATGCTTCATCTCCCGCCACCGGTCGAATGCCGCCCCCCAACCACCACCACTACCCCTTGCTCCCCTTTGCCTTATTCTCTGCCTTCTCGGCCTTCTTCCTCAAGTGTCATCCTGTCCTCGTCCTCTCCACCTCCGCCTTCTCCGACCAGCTCGCTAAGCTCGAGCGTGTGCTCACCATCACGAGGACGCCGACGTGCCACACCACCCCATCCCAAGCCGACAGGGATGAGCTGATCCCACTATTGTTCATGTTGGATCCAGCCGCGAAGAGGAGAGCACATGGGGGCAGGGTCCGAATGGAGCATGTGGGCTGCGATTCATGGTCATCGTGTTCGATCCAGACGGCACCATGCGCCTTTGGGTCGAGGTCATGGTGCTCAGTTCCTTGTTGGTGTCTGTTGGCAGTGTTGATGTTTGCTTTATGCTCTCATAGTTGCTATCACCTCTGGGCACGAGGTCGTTGCGCACAGAGGAGCACAAGGAGTGCTGGGGTTAGGCCAACTACAACGCGTGACCCAAATGGTTCGGTCACGCCTATCTAGGGCTAAACGGACAGAAGTTGCGGCCGAACGCGCGGGAGCAGACGGATAAATGTTCATTTTTTGTCCGCTTTGGACCCATTCCCGGCCCAAATTTGGGTCGCATTTGCATCGAAATGGACAGCGCGCGGACGAGCGGAATGCGCACCCTTGTCCTCACCTGGCCCGCCCGTTGGGGATGCAACCCCCTCTTTTCTCTTCCCCTACGCGGCCTGCCCCTCCCCGCCCCCCACCCCCCGCCATAGTTGCCGCATCCGATACCCGGGAAGCTACGACTACTGGTGACGCCCATCGACCCCAACACCATTTCGCGGTCGCGTCTCCACCATGACCGCAAGGTGTTCGACACTTTGCTCACAAGGTACCATGGATAATGGGGACGATTATTTTTTCCACAACTTCATTTTATTCATTGGATGACAAAGAGCTTGTGGTTGATGCATTGGTCGTCAATGACCATATTGCTAGGCAGCTGCCTCGGTTTAGGGGATCAATCCCGGGGCATGCTTAGGCCTTGAACCGCAATAGGGAGAGCGGCCACGCCCTGCTCTCTGCTGGTTACTTTGAGAATGTTGCACTCTTCAAACCACATCAATTCCATTGTCGCTTTCATATGGCGAGACATTTGTTCAGTCATATTCGGGGGGAGTAGTAGCATATGACCCTTACTTTGAGTGCAAATAGTATGCCCGTGGCAAGCTTGGCTTATACTCTTACCAGAAATGCAGTGCGACTATTCGCATGCTTGCATATGGAATTCCAGGTGATCTTGTGGATGAGTACATACGTATGAGTGAGTCCACATGTCTCAAACCAATGTACAATTTCTGCAAGGTCACGGTGGCAGTATTTGGCCATGAGTATCTGAGAGAGCCAGTTGTCACTGATACAAACCGGTTGTTGGCGATCAATGCCGATAGGGGCTTTCCGGGCATGCTTGGTAGCATAGATTGTATTCACTGGAAGTGGAAGAACTGTCCATTTGCTTGGCAAGGGCAGTACAAGGGGCATTCGAAAGGTGCTACTGTCATACTAGAAGCAGTGGCTTCACAAGATCTTTAGATATGATATTCTTTCTTTGGCATGGCTGATTCTCACAATGATATGAACATGCTTCAGTGCTCTCCATTGTTCGCAAGACTTGCGGAAGGCCATTCTCAAACGTCAACTTTGAGACCAATGGCCACCATTACAACAAGGGATACTACCTAGCTGATGGTATCTATCCTCGGTGGTTAATTCTTATGAATACAATACCCAATCCATAAGGAGAGAAGAGATAGAGATTTGCCTAAATGCAAGAGAGTGCTAGGAAGGATGTGGAGCATGCTTTTGGTGTGCTTCAATCTCGACGGGGTATCGTTCGACACCCTTGTACTTACATGGAGCACCGAGAAGCTTTGGAAGGTGATGACTGCTTGTGTGATCATGCACAAAATCATCGTGGAGGATGAGCGTGACGATAGCATCTACGACCAATGGTTTGACTTTCAGGGTGAAAATGTTAAGCCTGAGCACGAAGAACTGACAATGTTTGAACAGTTCACCCAACCCCATCGTGAAATGCGTGATTGGCATATTCATATATAGCTCCAAGTGTTGGAAATATGCCCTAGAGGCAATAATAAAATGGTCATTATTGTATTTCCTTGTTCATGATAATTGTCTATTGTTCATGCTATAATTGTATTAACTGGAAATCGTAATACATGTGTGAATACATAGACCACAACATGTCCCTAGTGAGCCTCTAGTTGACTAGCTCGTTGATCAATAGATGGTTATGGTTTTCTGACCATGGACATTGGATGTCATTGATAACGGGATCACATCATTAGGACAATGATGTGATGGACAAGACCCAATCCTAAGCATAGCACAAGATCGTGTAATTCGTTTGCTAAATCTTTTCTAATGTCAAGTATCATTTCCTTAGACCATGAGATTGCGTAACTCCCTGATATCGTAGGAGTGCTTTGGGTGTACCAAACATCACAACATAACTGGGTGGCTATAAAGGTGCACTACAGGTATCTCCGAAAGTGTCTGTTGGGTTGGCACGAATCGAGACTGGGATTTGTCACTCCGTATGACGGAGAGGTATCTCTGGGCCCACTTGGTATTGCATCATCATAATGAGCTCAATGTGACTAAGTAGTTAGTCACGGGATCATGCATTACGGAACGAGTAAAGTGACTTGCCGGTAACGAGACTGAACGAGGTATTGGGATACCGACGATCGAATCTCGGGCAAGTAACATACCGATTGACAAAGGGAATTGCATACGAGATTGCTTGAATCCCCGACATCGTGGTTCATCCGATGAGATCATTGTGGAACATGTGGGAGCCAACATGGGTATCCGGATCCCGCTGTTGGTTATTGGCCAGAGAGCTGTCTTGGTCATGTTTGCATGATTCCCGAACCTGTAGGGTCTACACACTTAAGGTTTAGTGACGCTAGAGTTGTTATGGGAAATAGTATGTGGTTACCGAAGGTTGTTCGGAGTCCCGGATGAGATCCCGGACATCACGAGGAGTTCCGGAATGGTCCAGAGGTGAAGATTTATATATGGGAAGTCCAGTTTCAGTCACCGGAATGGTTTCGGGGGTTATCGGTATTGTACCGGGACCACCGAAAGGTGTCCGGGGGTCCACCGGGTGGGGCCACCTGCCCCGGGGGACTTAATGGGCTGAATATGGGAGGGAACCAGCCCCTAGTGGGCTGGTGCGCCCCTCCCAAAGGGCCCAAGGCGCCTAGGGTTGGAAACCCTAGGGGAGGGGGGCGCCTCCACCTTGCTTGGGGGGCAAGTCCCCCCCTCCTGGCCGCCGCCCCCCTTATAGATGGGATCTAGAAGGGTCGGGCCCCTCTCCTCTTCACCCTATAAATAAAGGGGGGTGGGAGGGCTGCAACACCTCTTCCCTGGCGCAGCCCCTCCCTCCTCCAACACCTCCTCCTCCTCTGTAGTGCTTGGCGAAGCCCTGCCGGAGAACCACGAGCTCCATCACCACCATGCCGTCGTGCTATCGGAGTTCTCCCTCAACTTCTCCTCCCCCCTTGCTGGATCAAGAAGGAGGAGACGTCCCCATGCTGTACGTGTGTTGAACACGGAGGCGCCATTGTTCGGTGCTTAGATCGAAATCAACCACAATCTGAATCGCTACGAGTACGACTCCTTCATCCGCGTTCTTGCAACGCTTCCGCTTAGCGATCTTCAAGGGTATGAAGATGCACTCCCTCTCTCTCTCTCTCTCGTTGCTAGAATCTCCATAGATTGATCTTGGTGATGCGTAGAAATTTTTGAATTTCTGCTACGTTCCCCAACAGTGGCATCATGAGCTAGGTCTATTGCGTAGATTCTATGCACGAGTAGAACACAAGTTGTTGTGGGAGTTGATTTTGTTCAATATGCTTAACGTTACTAGTCCTATCTTGTTTCGACGGTATTGTGGGATGAAGCGGCCCGGACCGACCTTACATGTACACTTACGTGAGACAGGTTCCACCGACTGACATGCACTTGTTGCATAAAGGTGGCTAGCGGGTGCCAGTCTCTCCCATTTTAGTCGGATCGGATTCGATGAAAAGGGTCCTTATGAAGGGTAAATAGCAATTGGCATATCACGTTGTGGCTTTTGCGCAGGTAAGAAACATTCTTGCTAGAAACCCATAGCAGCCACGTAAAACATGCAAACAACAATTAGAGGACGTCTAACTTGTTCTTGCAGGGTATGCTATGTGATGTGATATGGCCAAAAGAATGTGATGAATGATATGTGATGTATGAGATTGATCATGATCTTGTAATAGGAATCACGATTTGCATGTCGATGAGTATGACAACCGGCAGGAGCCATAGGAGTTGTCTTAATTTATTGTATGACCTGCGTGTCATTGAACAACGCCATGCAATTACTTTACTTTATTGCTAACCGTTAGCCATAGTAGTAGAAGTAATAGTTGGCGAGACAACTTCATGGAGACACGATGATTGAGATCATGATGATGGAGATCATGGTGTCATGCCGGTGACGAAGGTGATCATGCCGTGCCTCAAAGATGGAGATCAAGGGCGCAAGATGATGATGGCCATATCATGTCACTTTATGATTCGCATGTGATGTTTGTCATGTTTACATCTTATTTGCTTAGAATGACGGTAGCATAAATAATATGATCCCTCACTAAAATTTCAAGAAAGTGTTCCCCCTAACTGTGCACCATTGCGAAGGTTTGTTGTTTCGAAGCACCACATGATGATTGGGTGTGATAGATTCTAACGTTCGAATACAATGGGTGTAAGCCAGATTTACACAAGCAAACCACTTAGGTTGACTTGACAAGCCTAGCATGTACAGACATGACCTCGGAACACAAGAGACCGAAAGGTCGAACATGAGTCGTATAGCAGATACGATCAACATGAAGATGTTCACCGATGATGACTAGTCCGTCTCACGTGATGATCGGACATGGCCTAGTTGACTTGGATCATGTATCACTTAGATGACTAGAGGGATGTTTATCTAAGTGGGAGTTCATTAAATAATTTGATTAGATGAACTTAATTATCATGAACATAGTCAAAAGGTCTTTGCAAATTATGTCGTAGCTCGCGTTTTAGTTCTACTGTTTTAGATATGTTCCTAGAGAAAATTTAGTTGAAAGTTAATAGTAGCAATTATGCGGACTGGGTCCGTAAACTGAGGATTATCCTCATTGCTGCACAAAAGGCTTATGTCCTTAATGCACCGCTCGGTGTGCTGAACCTCGAACGTCATTTGTGGATGTTGCGAACATCTGACATACACGTTTTGATGACTACGTGATAGTCCAGTAATGTTAAATGGTTTAGAATTGAGGCGTCAAAGACGTTTTCTGAAACGTCGCGGACATATGAGATGTTCCAAGGGCTGAAATTGGGATTTCAGGCTTGTGCCCACGTCAAGAGGTATAAGACCTCTGACGAGTTTCTTAGCCTACAAACTAAGGGAGAAAAGCTCAATCATTGAGCATGTGCTCAGATTGTCTGGGTACTACAATCACTTGAATCGAGTGGGAGTTAATCTTCCATATGAGATAGTGACGTTTCTCCAAAGTCATTGCCACCAAGCTACTAGAGCCTCGTGATGAACTATAACATAGCAAGGATAGATATGATGATCCTTGAGCTATTCGCGATGTTTGACACCGCGAAAGTAGAAATCAAGAAGGAGCATCAATTGTTGATGGTTAGTGAAACCACTAGTTTCAAGAAGGGCAAGCGCAAGAAGGGGTACTTCATGGAACGGCAAAACAGTTGTTGCTCTAGTGAAGAAACCCAAGGTTGAACCCAAACCCGAGACTAAGTGCTTCTGTAATAAGGGGAACGGTCACTGGAGCAGAATTACCCTAGATACTTGGTAGATAAGAAGGCAGGCAAGGTCGACAGAAGTATATTGGATATACATTATATTAATGTGTACTTTACTAGTACTCCTAGTAGCACCATGGTAATAGATACCGGTTCGGTTGCTAAGTGTTAGTAACTCGAAATAAAATGCTACGGAATAAACGGAGACTAGCTAAAGGCGAGGTGACGATATGTGTTGGAAATATTTCCAAGTTTGATGTTATCAAACATCGCATGCTCTCTCTACCATCAGGAGTGGTGTTAAACCTAAATAATTGTTATTTGGTGTTTGCGTTGAGCATAGACATGATTGGATTATGTTTATCGCAACATG
This sequence comes from Triticum dicoccoides, assembly GCF_002162155.2. NCBI lineage: Eukaryota > Viridiplantae > Streptophyta > Magnoliopsida > Poales > Poaceae > Triticum > Triticum dicoccoides. The sequence continues at coordinate 513,502,388 of NC_041383.1, forward strand.
GTTATTCATTTAAGGAGAATAATGGTTACTCTATTTATTTGAATAATAACTTCAATGGTCTTGCACCTAAAATGAATGGTTTATTGAATCTCGATCGTAGTGATACACATGTTCAGGCCAAAAGGTATAAGATAGTAATGATATAGTGCCACCTACTTGTGGCACTGCCATTTGAGTCATGTTGGTATAAAACGCATGAAGAAGCTCCATGTTGATGGATCTTTGGACTGACTCATTTTTGAAAAGTTTGAGACATGTGAACCATGTCTATTGGTATGTACGCATGAAGAAACTCCATGCAGATGGACCGCTTGGACTCACTTGATTTTGAATCACTTGAGACATGCAAATCATACCACATGGGAAAGATGATTGAAAGCTTCGTTTTTAGTAAGATGGAACAACAAAGCAACTTGTTGGAAGTAATACATTTTGATGTGTGCAGTCCAATGAGTGCTGAGGCACGCAATGGATATCGTTATGTTCTTACTTCACAGATGATTTGAGTAGATGCTAAGTATATTTACTTGATGAAACACAAGTCTGAATTATTGAAAGGTTCAAGTAATTTCATAGTGAAGTTGAAGATCTTCGTGACAAGAGGATAAAATGTCTATGATATGATCATAGAGATGAATATCTGAGTTACGAGTTTGGCACACAATTAAGACATTGTGGAAATTGTTTCACAACTAATACCGCCTGGAACACCATAGTGTGATGGTGTGTCCGAACATCATAGATGCACCCTATTGGATATGGTGCATACCATGATGTCTCTTATCAAATTACCACTATCGTTTATGGGTTAGGCATTAGAGACAACCGCATTCACTTCAAATAGGGCACCACGTAATTCCATTGAGATGACAGCGTATGAACTATGGTTTAGAGAAACCTTAGCTGTCGTTTCTTGAAAGTTTGGGGCTGCGACACTTATGTGAAAAAGTTTCATCCTGATAAGCTCGAACCCAAAACGGATACATACATCTTCATAGGACACCCAAAACAGTTGGGTACACCTCCTATTTCAGATCTGGAAGCAAAAGTTTCTCTCGAAAGAATTGAGTGGGAGGATGGTGGAGACTTGATGAGGTTATAGAACCATCACTTCAACCACTGTGTAGCAGGGCACAGGAAGTTGTTCCTGTGGCACCTACACCAATTGAAGTGGAAGCTGATGATAGTGATCATGAAACTTCGGATCAAGTCACTACCAAACCTCGTAGGACGACAAGGACGCGTACTGCTTCAGAGTGGTCTGGTAATCCTGTCTTGGAGGTCATGTTGCTAAACAACAATGAACCTACGAGCTATGGAGAAGCGATGGTGGGCCCAGATTCCGACGAATGGCTCGAGGCCATAAAATCCGAGAGAGGATCCATGTATGAAAACAAAGTATAGACTTTGGAAGAACTACTCGATGGTCGTAAGGCTGTTAAGTACAGATGGATTTTAAAAGGAAGACAAACAATGATGGTAAGTATCAACATTAAGAAAGCTCGACTTGTCGTTAAGATGTTTTCCGACAAGTTCAAGGAGTTGACTACGATGAGACTTTCTCAGTCGTAGCGATGCGAAGAGTCTGTTGGAATTATATTAGCAGTTACTGCATTATTTATGAAATCTTGCAGATAGGATGTCAAAACATTGTTTCCTCGACGATTTTCTTGAGGGAAGGTTGTATGTGATACAACCAGAAGGTTTTGTCAATCCTGAAAGATGCTAACAAGTATACAAAGCTCCAGCAACCCTTCTAAGGATTGGAGTAAGCATCTCAGAGTTGGAATATACGCTTTGATGAGATGATCAAAGATTTTGGGTTTATACAAAGTTTATGAGAAACTTGTATTTCCAAAGAAGTGAGTGGGAGAACTATAGAGTTTCTGATGAGTATATGTTGTTGACATATTGTTGATCGGAAATGATGTAGAATTTTTGGAAAGCATATAGGGTTATTTGAAAAGTGTTTTTCAATAAAAACCTGGATTAAGCTACTTGAACATTGAGCATCAAGATCTATAAGGATAGATCAAAATCGCTTAATAGTACTTTCAAATGAATACATACCATGACAAGATTTTGAAGGAGTTCAAAATAGATCAGCAAAGAAGGAGTTCTTGGCTGTGTTATAAGGTGTGAGTATTAAGTAAGACTCAAGACCGACCACAACAGAAGAGAGAAAAAGGATGAAGGTCGTCCCCTATGCTTTAGACGTAGGCTCTACAGTATGCTATGCTGTGTACCGCACCTGAAGTGTGCCTTGCCATGAGTCAGTCAAGGGGTACAAGAGTGATCCAGGAATGGATCATAGGACAACGGTCAAACCTACCCTTAGTAACTAGTGGACTAAGGAATTCTCTCGATTATGGAGGTGGTAAAAGAGTTCGTCGTAAAGGGTTACGCCGATGCAAACTTTGACACTAATCTGGATGACTCTGAGTAGTAGACCGGATTCGTATAGTAGAGCAGTTATTTGGAATAGTTCCAAATAGCACGTGGTAGCTGCATCTAGGAGATGACATGGAGATTTGTAAAGCACACATGGATCTGAAAGGTTCAGACCCATTGACTAATAACCTCTCTCACAAGCGAGATATGATCAAACCCAATAGGTGTTGTAATCATTACGATCACATAGTGATGTGAACTAGATTATTGACTCTAGTGCAAGTGGGAGACTGTTGGAAATATGCCCTAGAGGCAATAATAAAATGGTTATTATTGTATTTCCTTGTTCATGATAATTGTCTATTGTTCATGCTATACTTGTATTAACTAGAAACCGTAATACATCTGTGAATACATAGACCACAACATGTCCCTAGTGAGCCTCTAGTTGACTAGCTCATTGATCAATAGATGGTTATGGTTTCCTGACCATGGACATTGGATGTCATTGATAACGGGGTCACATCATTAGGAGAATGATGTGATGGACAAGACCCAATCCTAAGCATAGCACAAGATTGTGTAGTTCGTTTGCTAAAGCTTTTCTAATGTCAAGTATCATTTCCTTAGACCATGAGATTGTGGAACTCCCTGATATCATAGGAGTGCTTTGGGTGTACCAAACGTCACAACGTAACTGGGTGGCTATAAAGGTGCACTACAGGTATCTCTGAAAGTGTCTGTTGGGTTGGCACAAATCGAAACTGGGATTTGTCACTCCGTATGACAGAGAGGTATCTCTGGGCCCACTCGGTATGGCATCATCATAATGAGCTCAGTGTGACTGAGTAGTTAGTCACGGGATCATGCATTACGGAACGAGTAAAGTGACTTGCCGGTAACGAGACTGAACGAGGTATTGGGATACCGACGATCGAATCTCGGGCAAGTAACATACCGATTGACAAAGGGAATTGCATACGAGATTGCTTGAATCCCCAACATCGTGGTTCATCCAATGAGATCATCGTGGAACATGTGGGAGCCAACATGGGTATCCAGATCCCGCTATTGGTTATTGGCTAGAGAGCTGTCTTGGTCATGTCTGCATGATTCCCGAACCCGTAGGGTCTACACACTTAAGGTTCGGTGACGTTAGAGTTGTTATGGGAAATAGTATGTGGTTACCGAAGGTTGTTCGGAGTCCCGGATGAGATCCCGGACATCACGAGGAGTTCCAGAATGGTCCGGAGGTGAAGATTTATACATTGGAAGTCCAGTTTCAGTCACCGGAATGGTTTTAGGGGTTATCGGTATTGTACCGGGACCACTGAAAGGTGTCCGGGGGTCCACCGGGTGGGGCCACCTTCCCCAAGGGACTTAATGGGCTGAATATGGGAGGGAATCAGCCCCTAGTGGGTTGGTGCACCCCTCCCAAAGGGCCCAAGGCGCCTAGGGTTGGAAACCCTAGGGGAGGGGGGCGCCTCCATGTTGCTTGGGGGGCAAGTCTCCCCCTCCTGGCCGCCGCCCCCCTTCTAGATGGGATCTAGAAGGGTCGGCCCCCTATCCCCTTCACCCTATAAATAGAGGGGGGGGGGGTGGGAGGGCTGCAGCACCTCTTCCCTGGCGTTGCCCCTCCCTCCTCCAACACCTCCTCCTCCTCCGTAGTGCTTGGCGAAGCCCTGCCGGAGAACCACGAGCTCCATCACCACCATGCCGTCGTGCTGTCGGAGTTCTCCCTCAACTTCTCCTCTCCCCTTGCTGGATCAAGAAGGAGGATATGTCCCCGGGCTGTACGTGTGTTGAACGCGGAGGCACCGTTGTTCGGTGCTTAGATCGGAATCAACTGCGATCTGAATCGCTACGAGTACGGCTCCTTCACCCGCGTTCTTGCAACGCTTCCGCTTAGCGATCTTCAAGGGTTTGAATATGCACTCCCTCTCTCTCTCTTGTTGCTAGAATCTCCATAGATTGATCTTGGTGATGCGTAGAAAATTTTGAATTTCTGCTACGTTCCCCAACACCAAGATGACTTGGTTGAGCACATGTGGAATCACATTGGCAACCAGTAGATGTATCGGTTCATTTTATTTCCATCTACTCAAGACAATTCCGATTGGGTTGTAGAACTATTTGATTGTGTTTTATTCGTATGTGAAACTGTTTTTTTGCAAACCTATTTTTTATTCAAGACAATTTCAATTTGTTTGTAAAATATTGGCTATGTTTGATTTATTTGGTTGTAAAAACTATTTACAATGTGTATAGTTCATAAAATGTATACATAGGGGCTCCACCGGCTGTGACAGATCAGATGCGTCTGCCTGGTGGGCACACGGCCAAAGCAAACAAGAAAACAACTGCCTGCCGCCCCATTGCCCTACCCAAACAGACAAAATCCAGACAAAACAGATGCATGTTTGGGGTCGTGAGTTGGAGTTGGCCTTAGAGTGGAGCACGCGTATGACGATTCATGGTTGTCGCGTTCGATCCGGCTGGCAACACGCCTCTAGGTCGAGGTCGCCGTGCTCAGTTCCCTTTCATGGCATGTTGTCGATGTTGTTGTTTGCTTTACCCTCTAATGCCTAATATCACCTCTGGGTCAAGGTCATCGCACAGAGAGGAGCACGTGGGTGGCGACGTCAGGGTGGAGCACGTGGGCGGCGATTCATTGTAGTCACATTCGATTTAGCCGGCACCGTGCACCTTTGGGTTGAGGTCATCGCGCATTCAGCTCCCTGTTGTTGCATGTTGTCGGTGTTGTAGTTTACTCCATCCTCTGCCTCATACTAGCGCCTTTCGGTCGAGGTCGCGGAAGCATGACTCGATCCGATGAGGGTGGAAGAGAGGGATTGGTAAGGGGGGAGAGATCCATGAGGGAAAGATGGAGGTCAGAGGGGATCGGTTAGAGGGAGATGCTAATTCTTGAGCTTGTGTTGGTTTTTCACTTGAAGAGGAAAGGGTCATGCAGCAAAGTAGACATAAGTATTTCCCTCAGTTTGAGAACCAAGGTATCAATCTAGTAGGAGACAACACACAAATCACCGCATACCTGCAGAAACAATCAAACAAACTTGCACCTAACGTGATAAAGGGGTTGTCAACCCCTTCACGGTTACTTGCAAAAGTGAGATCTGATGGAGATAGATAAATGATAAAGTAAATATTTTTGGTATTTTTGGTTTATAGACCGGAAAGTAAAAGATTGCAAGAATAGTAGATCGGAAACTTGTATGATGGAAAAGAGAACTTATATGATGGAAAAGAGACCCAGGGGCCATAGGTTTCACTAGAGGCTTCTCTCAAGATAGAAAATAATACGGTGGGTGAACAAATTACTGCCGAGCAATTGATAGAAAAGCGCAAAGTTATGACGATATCTAAGGCAATGATCATCAATATAGGCATCATGTCTGTGTCAAGTAGACTGAAACGATTCTGCATCTACTACTATTACTCCACACATCGACTGCTATCCAGCATGCATCTAGAGTGTTAAGTTCATAAAGAACGGAGTAACACATTAAGTAAGATGACATGATGTAGAGGAATTAACTCAAGAAATATGATGAAAATCCCATCTTTTTATCCTCGATGGCAACAATACAATACATGCCTTGCTGCCCCTACTGTCACTGGGAAAGGACACCGCAAGATTGAACCCAAAGCTAAGCACTTCTCCCATTGAAAGAAGAACCAATCTAGCTGGCCAAACCAAACCGAGAATTCAAAGATACTTGCAAAAGACATCAAATCATGCATATAATAATTCAGAGAAGATTCAAATAATATTCATAGATAAGCTGATAATAAATCCACAATTCGTAGGATCTCAGCAAACACACCGCAAAAAGTATTACATCGAATAGATCTCCAAGAACATCAAGGAGAACATGGTATTGAGAATCAAAGAGAGAGAAGAAGCCATCTAGCTAGTAGTTATGGACCCGTAGGTCCGAGGTAAACTACTCACGCTTCATCAGAAGGGCAATGGTGTTGATGTAGAAGCCCTCCGTGATTGAATCCCTCTCCGGCAGGACACCGAAAAAGGCCCCTAGATGGAATCTCATGGGTACAGAAGGTTGCAGCGTGGAAAAGTTTTTTCATGGATGCCTCTGGTGGTTTGGGCATATAAGAGTATATATAGGCAAAAGAATTAGGTCAGGAGACCCACGAAGGGCCCACAAGACAAGGGGCGCACCCTACCCCCCAGGGCGCGCCCTCCACCCTTGTGGCCGCCTCGAGGCTCCTCCGACTTCCTCTCCAAGTCTAATGGTTTGCTTCTAGTCCAAGAAAGATCATCGTGAAAGTTTTATTCCGTTTGGTATTCCTTTTCCGCGAAACTCTAAAACAGGTAAAAAACAGGAAATGGCACTAAGCTCTAGGTTAATAGGTTAGTCCCAAAAATAATATAAAATAGCATAATAATGCATATAAAACATCCAAAACAGATAATATAATAGCATGGAACACTCATAAATTATAGTCATGTTGGAGACGTATCAAGCATCCCCAAGCTTAATCCTTGATCGTCCTCGAGTAGGTAAATGATAAAAAAATAATTTTTGAGTGGAATGCTACCTAACATATTTATCCATGTAATTTCCTTTATTGTGGCATGAATGTTCAGATCCAAAATATTCAAAACAAAAGTTTAATATTGACATAAAAACAATAATACTTCAAGCATACTAATAAAGCAATCACGTCTTCTCAAAATAACAATTGTCAAAGAAAGCTATCCCTACAAAATCATATAGTCTGGCTATGCTCAATCTTCATCATATAAAATATTTAAATCATGCACAACCCCGATGACAAGCCAAGCAATTGTTTCATACTTTTGATGTTCTCAAACCTTTTCAACTTTCATGCAATACATGAGCGTGAGCCATGGATATGGCACTATAGGTGGAATAGAATATGGTAGTTGTGGAGAAGACAAAAAGAGGGAGATAGTCTCGCATCAACTAGGCGTATCAACGGGCTATGGAGATGCCCATCAATAGATATCAATGTGACTGAGTAGGGATTTCAAAGCAACAGATGCACTAGAGCTATAAGTTTATGAAAGCTCAAAAAGAAAACTAAGTGGGTGTGCATCCAACTCGCTTGCTCATGAAGACCTAGGGCAATTTTAGGAAGCCCATCATTGGAATATACAAGCCAAGTTCTATAATGAAAAATTCCCACTAGTATATGAAAGTGACAAGATAGGAGACTCTCTATCATGAAGATCATGGTGCTACTTTGAAGCACAAGTGTGGAAAAAGGATAGTAACATTGCCCCTTCTCCCCTTTTCTCCCATTTTTTTATTTGTGCCTTTCTCATTTTTTTGGCCTTTTTTTATTTTCCATTTTTTTCATCCGGAGTCTCATCCCGACTTGTGGGGCAATCATAGTCTCCATCATCCTTTCCTCACTGGGACAATGCTCTAATGAAGATCACCACACTTTTATTTACTTACAACTCAAGAAATACAGCTCGATACTTAGAACAAAATATGACTCTATATGAATGCCTCCGGCGGTGTACTGGGATGTGCAATGAATCAAGAGTGACATGTATGAAAGTATTATGAAAGGTAGCTTTGCCACAAATATGATATCAACTACCTGATCATGCAAAGCAATATGCCAATGATGAAGCATGTCATAATAAATGGAACAGTGGAAAGTTGCATGGCAATATATCTCGGAATGGCTATGGAATTGCCATAATAGGTAGGTATGGTGGCAATCTTGAGGAAGGTATATGGTGGGTGTATGGTACTGCCAAGAGTTTCGCGACACAAGAGAGGCTAGCAATTATGGAAGGGTGAGAGTGCGTATAATCCATGGACTCAACATTAGTCACAAAAAAACTCACATACTTATTGCAAAAATCTATTAGTTATCGAAACGAAGTACTATGCGCATGCTCCTAGGGAGATAGATTGGTAGGAAAAGACCATCACTCGTCCCCGACCGCCACTCATAAGGAAGACAATTGAAAAATAAATCATGCTCCGACTTCATCACATAACGGTTCACCATACGTGCATGCTACGGGAATCACAAACTTTAACACCAAGTATCTCTCAAATTCACAACTACTCACTAGCATGACTCTAGTATCACCATCTTTATATCTCAAAACAATCATAAAGAATCAAACTTCTCATAGTATTCAATGCACTTTATATGAAAGTTTTTATTATATCCATCTTGGATGCCTATCATATTAGGACTAAATTTATAACCAAAACAAATTACCATGCTGCTTAGAGACTCTCAAAATAATATAAGTGAAGCATGAGAGTTCATCAATTTCTATAAAATAAAACCACCGCCGTGCTCTAAAAAGATATAAGTGAAGATATAGAGCAATATTGCCTAGCTCAAAAGATATAAGTGAAGCACATAGAGTATCTAATAAATCATGATTCATGCGTGTCTCTCTCAAAAGGTATGTACAACAAGGATGATTGTGACAAACTAAAAAGCAAAGACTCAAATAATACAAGATGCTCCAAGCAAAAAACATATCATGTGGTGAATAAAAATATAGCCTCAAGTAAAGTTACTGATAGACAAAGACGAAAGAGGGGATGCCTTCCGGGGCATCCCCAAGCTTAGGCTCTTGGTTGTACTTGAATATTACCTTGGGATGCCTCGGGAATCCCCAAGCTTAGGCTCTTGCCACTCCTTATTCCATAGTCCATCAAATCCTTACCCAAAACTTGAAAATTTCACAACACAAAACTCAACAGAAAATCTCATAAGTTCCGTTAGTACAAGAAAATAAATCACCACTTTATGGTACTATTGCAAACTCATTCTTTATTTATATTGGTGTAATATCTAATGTATTTCAACTTTTCCATGGTTCATATCCCTCGATACTACCCATAGATTCATCAAAATAAGCAAACAACACAAAGAAAACAGAATCTGTCAAAAACAGAACAGTCTGTAGCAATCTGTAACTCTCAAACACTTTTGTAACTCCACAAATTCTAAAAAATTAGGAAACACTGGGAAATTTGTGCACCAATCCAGAGCAAAAAGAATCAGATTGAAAGCACATTTCAATAAAATGCAGGAAACTATTTACTGGGTGCAAAAGTTTCTGTTTTTCAGTAGGATCAAAACAACTATCACCGTAAGCTATCCTAAAGGTCTTACTTGGCACAAACACTAACTAGAACACAAAATAACATCTAACCAGAGGCTAGATGAATTATTCAAAGCAAAACAGGAACAAAAAGTAAAGAACAAAAATAAAATTGGGTTTCTCCCAACAAGCGCTATTGTTTAACGCCCTTAGCTAGGCATTGACAATTCCAATGATGCTCACATAAAAGAGAAGAATTGAAGCACAAAGAGAGCATCATAAAACACGTGAGAAACACATCTAAGTATAACATACTTCCTATCCATAGGCATTTTATAAGCAAACAAATTATCAAGGCAATCAAAAACTAGCATATGCAAGGAAGAAGAAAGAGACGATAGCAATCTCAACATGAAGAGAGGTAATTTAGTAACAGGAAAATTTCTACAACCATATTTTCCTCTCTCATAATAATTACATGTAGGATCATAAGAAAATTCAACAATATAGCTATCACATAACATATTCTCAACACGATCCACATGCATGCGAAGTTGACACTCTTTCAAAATAGTGGGATTAACTAAAGTCATGACCTCTCCAAACCAACCTTAATCAAAAAATTCATAAGATTGAACATTCTCCAAATACGTGGGATCTAAAGTTGACACTCTTCCAAACCCACTTCCAATAATATTGCAAACACTATTATCAATCTCATATTCATCATGGGGCTTAAATAAATTTTCAAGATCATAAGAAGAATCACCCCAATCATGATCATTGCAACAAATAGTGGACATAGAAAAACTAGCATCCCCAAGCTTGAAGTTTTGCATATCATTAACACAATTGACATTAATAGAATTTATAATAACATCATTGCAATCATGCTTTTCATCGAAGGAACTATCAAGTATGGGTGCGATAGCAACAATTTCATGTTTAACATAAGGGACTATAGCAAATTCATCTCCATAAATATTGGCATCATGGCCACACGAACAACAAGCATCATGTTTATCAATGTATATTTCAATAAATCATAGGAATCATAACTATCTATATGTTCATGCATATCATTATTTTCTTCCAAAGCAACGGTCATTCTCTCAATAAATTCTTGACATAGACATTATGAGCATAGTTTTCATAGCAATATTTAAGTATGTCAAAATTTTCAGATTTGCAGAGAGTGATATCATACTTTTCAATCAAAGAAGCAACTTCAGAAGCACCCTTAAAAGTATCAAATTCTTCACTTTGTTTGGTATCATAGTAACAGTAAACACCCTTTTCATAAGAAGATAAGATTTAATTATCATTAAACTCACATAGGTAGGGAAGGTGTTTTTTAGGGTTCTTAGAGCAACAAGTAAAATCATAAATTTCACAAAAATTCCAAGCATAACACAACAAATTGTTTATTTGATTCCATAAGAGCCTCCCTTTTTCAGACAAACGGTGATGCACAAAATGAGCATGCTCATCTAAAGATTTTCCCTCAACTAAACTAGTTGGGGTTTCAGCACGAGCACATATAGATCGAAGATGATCAAAGTAGAACACTTTAAGTGGATCCATATCAATAGATTTATAGCAAGCAAAGATGCAAGCAAATAGAAGGCACATGGAAACATAAACAAAAAGACATACAGAAAGAAGGCGAAGAAAAGGGCGAATCTTTTCGAAAATCGTTTTAGAAGTGGGGGAGAGGAAAACGAGAGGCGAATGACGAATAATGTAATGCAAGAGATGAGATTTTATGATGGGTAGTTGGTATGTCCTGACTTGGCGTTGATCTCCCCGGCGACGGTGCCAGAAATTATTCCTGCTACTTCTTGAGCTTGCGTTGGTTTCTCCCTTGTAGAGGAAAGGGTGATGCAACAAAGTAAAGATAAGTATTTCCCTCAGTTTGAGAACCAAGCTATCAATCCTGTAGGAGACAATGCACAAATCACCGAATACCCGCACAAACAATCAAACAAACTTGCACCCAATGCGATAAAGGGGTTGTCAATCCCTTCATGGTTACTTGCAAAAGTGAGATCTGATGGAGATAGATAAATGATAAAGTAAATATTTTTGGTATTTTTGGTTTATAGATCGGAAAGGAAAACATTGCAAGAATAGTAGATCAGGAACTTGTATGATGGAAAAGAGAACTTATATGATGGAAAAGAGACCCAAGGGCCATAGGTTTCACTAGAGGCTTCTCTCAAGATAGAAAATAATATGGTGGGTGAACAAATTACTGCCGAGCAATTGATAGAAAAGCACAAAGTTATGACGATATCTAAGGCAATGATCATGAATATAGGCATCACGTCCGTGTCAAGTAAACAAAAGCGATTCTGCATCTACTACTATTACTCCACACATCGACCGCTATCCAGCATGCATCTAGAGTATTAAGTTCATAAAGAACGGAGTAACACATTAAGTAAGATGACATGATGTAGAGGAATTAAATCAAGCAATATGATGAAAACCCCATATTTTTATCCTTGATGGCAACAATACATTACGTGCCTTGCTGCCCTACTTTCACTGGGAAAGGGCACCGCAAGATTGAACCCAAAGCTAAGCACTTCTCCCATTGCAAGAAGAACCAATCTAGTTGGCCAAACCAAACTGATAATTCGAAGAGACTTGCAAAGACATCAAATCATGCATATAAGAATTCATAGAAGATTCAAATAATATTCATAGATAAGCTGATCATAAATCCACAATTCATCAGATCTCGGCAAACACACCACAAAAAATTATTACATTGAATAGATCTCCAGGACATTGAGGAGAACATGGCATTGAGAATCAAAGAGAGAGAAGAAGCCATCTAGCTAGTAGCTATGGACCCGTAGGTCTGAGGTAAAATACTCACGCTTCATCAAAAGGGCAATGGTGTTGATGTAGAAGCCCTCCATGATCGAATCCCCCTCTGGCAGGATGCCGGAAAAGGCCCCTAGATGGGATCTCACGAGTACAGAAGGTTGCGGCGGTGGAAAAGTGTTTTCGTGGATGCCTCTGGTGGTTTGGGCATATAAGAGTATATATAGGCAAAAGAATTAGGCCAGGAGACCCACGAGGGGCCCACAAGACAGGGGGCGCGCCCTACCCCCCAAGGCGTGCCCTCCACCCTTGTGGCTGCCTCGAGGCTCCTCTGACTTCATCTTAAAGTCTCCTGGTTTGCTTCTGGTCCAAGAAAGATCATCATGAAAGTTTTATTTTGTTTAGACTCCGTTTGGCATTCCTTTTCTGAGAAACTCTAAAACAGGGGGAAAACAACAACTCGCACTGGGATCTAGGTTAATAGGTTAGTCCCAAAAATAATATAAAACAACATAATAATGCATATAAAACATCCAAAACTGATGATATAATAGCATGGAATAATAAAAAATTATATATACGTTGGAGACGTATCCTGAGAGAGATGTGCTACTGAGTGCATTCCAATAGTGCTACCGATGAATATATTGTTGTGCTACTGGTAATTTTTTCATGCATCACTTTTGCATCAACTGTTACGGTAGAAATTGTTCTGGTGCCAAAAAGTTATCTATACTGCTCTAATATCATTTTTGGGCACCAATTGCTACATCATGTGTTGGACATGCTCTTATCATGCTCCTAGAATTTTCTATGTTCATGATACCATATAACTTTGTGTGGTAAAAGAGACTTGTCTTTTTTTAACTAAGAGATGGTCTTCTAACAAGATACCATAAGACATTTTTATCCATGTTACGAGATGTTGTCTCATGTTCACATGTTCTCAAGACTAATTTTAGTAAGTGCGACTAGTGTCCTCTAAAGGGTTTTTGGATGACTACCGATAAAACAGTTAAGAAGTTGCAGAGATAAAGAATCATTCATGAAGTAACATGCACAAAGAAAGAAGTGCGATAGATACATCATAGTAGTCAAACATGACATACAGATCCACACAAAGAGTTGGATAAAATCGGTAGCATGAGTTCGAAAACACACGCAGCTAGGCAACTAGGCGGCACACTGGCACAAGGTGGAGGGATACAACAACGAGACATAGCAAACGCTACATCAATGTCAGGGAAAACTACTGGAGCGAGGAATCTACAAGGGACGACGCAAGGTGCCCTAGATAAAAGGGTCCTGTGGTCCGTGATCACTGTGAAGCAGATCCTGGCTCCCAGTTCAAGAAAGGCTTAATACAAATCTCCGGTGGATGTGATCACGAGATCCTAATGTTAAAGTTAGCAAAATCATTTAACCCAAGTAGAAGAGAGATTAAGTCCCAGAGTAAAGATCGAGGAGTAAAAGATCCTAATACCACCCATTAGTGACGTGGGCCCGTAAGCCACACAACAATGTTAGTACAAATTTTCCAAGGACTAGACTCAACTTTCGCCAAGAAGTTGGAAGGGGACTACCTACAAGCAGTCGGCTCTGATACCAACTTGTGATGCCCCCAATTCAATTGTACACTAACCATACACGCAAATGTGTATGATCAAGATCAGGGACTCATGGGAAGATACCACAACATAACTTTAGACACAAATTTAAGTCATACAAGCTTTATATTACAAGCTAGGGGCCCTGAGGGCTCGAATACATCATCTCGAATACGAACGAATCAGCAGAAGCAATAATATCTGAGTACAAACATAAGTTAAACAAGTTTGCCTTAAGAAGGCTAGCACAAAAGCAACAACGATCGAAAAAGCAAGGCCTCCTGCCTGGGAGCCTCCTAACTACTCCTGATCATCGTCGACCTCCACGTAGTAGTAGGCACCCTCGGGGTAGTAGTAGTCGCAGGTGGTGTTGTCTGGCTCCTGGGCTTCGTCATTTGATCATGACAATCGGGTATAGGGGTAGAAAAAGAAGTAGCAAAGCAACTGTGAGTACCCATCCAAAGTACTTGCAGGACCTACATCAGATCTAAGCTAAGTATGCATCAGTATCAAAGGAATGGGTTGTATCTATGGACTGAACTGCAGAATGCTAGAAGAGAAGGGGAAAAGCCTAGCCTATTGAAGACTAGCATCTTGCAGCATTAGAAGAGTGCAGATTAGCATAATATAAGTAGTAGTAAGTTGTATTAAACACGCCCAGAGATCCTTCCTCGACTCCCTGCGAGAAAGTATCTCGGAGCAATTATATCCATTTCATCATGCCTCAGCATCCAGTTCTAGCTGTATCGACCAGGATACAACTCCGAGCGTCTGTTATCGTGGACACGGCTATTCGAATAGATCAACTTCCCTGCAGGGGTGCAGAAACTTACCCAACACGCTTGATCAACTCCAGCCGGACACACCATCAGGTCATGACCGGCCTCGGCCGATCAACACACCGCAATCCTACCTAGGTTCAATAGAGAGGCCAGCACGCCGGTCTACATCCTAAGCGCGTAGGGTTCTTGGGCCCATCACCCTTTGCAGTCCTGCACATTGCGAACGCGGACAGTGTTAGTCCTGACAACCTCCTTATACAAGGAAGGTGCTTACGCGGGCCACTCGGGTGCGCGCCACTCCATCGCTGACTTCCGAAGAGCTTTCGTCTGATACATAAAACATAGAGGGCACATACTTATTCTCGTATGGTGGTTAGTGCGAAAAGGCCAGAGGCCTACTCGGATCACATATCCAAATCGTTAGTGTCTTAGGAGCGCGAGGTAATGATCAATGATCCATGATATGTGGTCCCTTTGCCCCGTCTCACGGACTTACGACAAGGGCTAAGAATGCCCGGCCATGCCGCTTAGAAAACTCGCAGGTACCCTCCAGGTCGACCCGACTTCACATCACTCGTCACATTTCTCTCGCGTGTACCCCTCGGGGCCAACCTGATTTAATCATGGTTCTATGATAAAGTCAAAGTAACTGTATGTCCAAAATAACAAGGGGGAAACCCGAGGAATCACCCTTGATGGATTCCCACTTGATGTAACCGTCAAGGTGAAATTGGAGGAATCACTCTCGATGGTTGACACTTGAGGGGTTGCTTGACAAAGTAGTTATTGGAAGTGGTGAAGGAGGAATCAACCTTGAAGACCACGGCCGATTAACTACACTACAAAGTTAACATCAGAAGTGCTATACGAGTTATCACCATCGACACTCAATAGTAACTATGCATAGTCGAGCAACTAAGGGGGTGTGATGTGATGTGCCGGGCTCTGGACATCGATCACATTGATCAACTCATCCAACATAAAGCAGGGGCAACTAGGACAAGGTGAGGGGTCACTGGTGGATCACTAACCATCCTATACTAAGCAGTTTAGGATAAGCATGTAAGGTAACAATTGCAGGTTACAAAATCAGGCTATGCATCAGAATAGGATCATACAAAAGCAGTAGCAGTTCTAATGCAAGCATAAGAGAGAAGACAAGTGGGTGATATCAAAATTATCAAGGGGGTAAGTGTAACGCCCCGGATCCGATGCGCCAGGTGTCTGCCAGTTATTCGCTGCTGTTGCCATGTCATTTGCTTGCATGTTGCATTTTATAATGTCATCATGTGCATTTCATTTTGCATACATGTTCGTCTCATGTATCCGAGCCTTTTCCCCGTTGTCCGTTTTGCAATCCGGCGCTCCTATGCCCTCCGGCGTTCCCCCTTTTGTCTCTCGTTGTGAGTGGGTGTTAAAATTTCTCAGAATGGCCCGAGGCTTGCCAAGTGGCCTTGGTATAGCACTGGTAGACCGCCTGTCAAGTTTCGTGCCATTTGGAGGTCGTTTGGTACTCCAACGGTTAACCGGGTAACCGTAAAGGCCTCCTTTGTCTTGCAGCCCAACACCCCTCCAAAGTGGCCCAAAACCCATCTAACTCCCCTCCATGCTCTCGGTCGTTCGATCACGATCGTGTGGGCGAAAACCGTGCCTCATTTGGACTCTCCTAGCTCCCTCTATCTATAAATATGCCCTCCCCGTCCAAATTCGCGGTCTAATCCATCCCTAACCCTAGATT
The DNA here is from genome assembly GCF_002162155.2 of Triticum dicoccoides. Lineage (NCBI taxonomy): Eukaryota > Viridiplantae > Streptophyta > Magnoliopsida > Poales > Poaceae > Triticum > Triticum dicoccoides. Next base: position 513,518,837 of record NC_041383.1, read on the forward strand.
TTTCCCTCTCCGCCGCCGGACGCGTCCAGCCGCAGCCGGACATGTCCGCGCCCGCGCCCACAGCCAATCGTGGCGTGCCACGTGGCCTCCCGCCGCCGCCCCGCGCCGCCGGCCCGTGGAGCCCATCGCGGGCCCGCGCAGGC
>NC_041383.1:513519450-513526718 GCF_002162155.2 Triticum dicoccoides
CAGGAGCCCGCCGTCGCGGTCTGCCTCCCGGCCCGAGCGCCGTCGCCCGCGCCCGCTCGCCCGCGCCGCCCCCTCGCCTCCCGAGCCGGTCTCCTTCGCCGAGCCGCCTCCGCCGCCCCGGCCACGCGCCGCCGCGACCGAGCTGCGCCGCCGCCCCTGCCTCGCTCTCCGTCGCCGTCCAACCTCGTCTCCGCCACCGTGGGCGCCGGATCCGGCGAGGAGCGCCTCGGATCTGGTCCCCTTCGTCGTCTCCGGCCATCTCCCTCAACTCCGGCGATGCTCTGGTCAACCTCGAGCCCCGTGCAGCCCAGATCTGACGAGGTTGACTTTCCCCTCCCCGAGATTTCTCTAAGTCCCGAGTTATTTTAAATTTTCATGTCATGTTCATCATGCTGTATCTCTGCATACGTAGCTCCGCTTCGTGCGTGTAATATGATAAATTGTTCGTCTCGATGAGTAAATCATTTCATTCCATTGCATCATATTCATTTGAGGTCATCTAGATGCCTGAATCATCATTGTAAGAGTGCTTCATGATGTTTTCTGCTGTCTGTTATCAGAACGAGCTCTTTTGTCATTTTTGCCATGATTGATGTGTGCATCCTATGAGGTTGATGTCTTCATGTGTTTTGAACTATGCCATGTCTTCTTTACAGAGGTGCTTACCATGTATTTTTATGATCAATGTGGTGACTAGCACAAGCATGCAAACTAGACATCATGATGTTGCTGATTTTAGTCCCTGTTCTGCTGTTATTTTGATGCCATGTAAACTTGATGCTATAGAGAGATCCATGCATATTTTGAGATACTTCAGTAAGGATGTTTTGAACATATGGTTATTGTCTATCCATCCCTGCCCTTTTTTGAAATTATGGAGTAGTCTAGCATGTCGTTTGAGTGCTCTACTTTTGCTTCAAAATGTTTCCTGGCAGATTGTTTACATGTTATTCAATTTAGCCAAGGATGCTATAGTTGATCCTAGCATGCTATGAACTTATTCTTGCCTTGGTTGGTTACATAAACATGTCTTCTTGATGATGCTATGCTTGTATTGTCATTCAATGACTTGTGGTGAGTGAATCGAGCTTGTTAAGTAGTGTACTTGATGTTGCTGTTTTGCTAGGCTGAATCTGTTATTTCGTGATGCTATATAAACATATTGCTACTAATCATTCTATGCATAATCTGGAGATGATCACCAAATATGTTTTAATCTACATGTCATCCTCTATCCATCCATGGCCCTGGTTGCATTTATAGGTTGCTGTAGCTTGTTGTTATCTTGCTCCAAAGTTGCTTGAAAATGTTGCTGTCAGCCTGTTAACATTAAGTTCAGTTGTGTCCATGTGTTTTCCTAGTGATCCATGCACCCTATGACCTTGCTCTTTCCATGCTTAGCTTCACAAATATGCCTTCTTACTATTGGTTGCCTTGCCATGCCATGTATTGCTCTGTAGTGAGTTGCACAAGCTCATCTACATGCCTTCATAATTCTGTTCCTGCCATGTTTGGATCTGTTTAATAACTTGCTATGTTTACGTGGGTGCCATCATATTTTCTGATCCTTTGTGGCTTATGGTCAGTAAAGGATTTTTGATATATGCATTTATTAGATTCATGCCATGCCTTTGTTTGCTATTATAAGTTACTGTAACATGTTGTTTGATAGCTCTAAACATTGCAACCTGATGTTATTTTCTGCAAAGTCTGAAATTGTTATAACTTGCAATCTTACCATGTGTGTTTGAACATGTTCTAGTGATTTCTGGAGATAGCTCAGTGTCATGTTTTGTTGTGCTTTACCTGTAAATCATGTCCATGCCTTTTGTTATTATGTTGAGGTGCTGTACATATTGTTTTGATGCTTGCAATATGCCTAGTCGCTGTTTTGGACAGCTTGTCCTTTAAACTTGTATGAGTGCATGTGTTGAACCGTTGCTCCGTTTTGAGTGTGCTCTTTATGAAACTTGCTTAGAATTGCATGTAGTCTCATATTAACATGTTCAATCCATGTTTTGAGGTATTTGCTTGATGTTTGTATGCATTTTGCATCAATGCCATGTTTGACTTGTTTTGCTCATATCTTCTAGGCCGTAGCTCCGAACTAAATGAACTTTATATGTAACTTGACTAGAATCTCGTGTAGATCATCTTGGTGCATCTTAACTTGATGTTTAACAACTTCAACATAATGTTTATTCAGATCTGGACCAATTTCGAAACTCGCATATGAGGACTTACCAGAATTGTTATATGTTGTTCCCGGCCTCATTTAAACTTGCCTTGTTGTGTTGTTCTTGTTTGCATCATCTCTTGCCATGAGTAGCTTCATGTAGTCTTGTCATGCCTCATGCTTGTTGTGCATCATGCCTTGTTCATGTGTGGTGTGTTTACCATGTTGTGTGCCTCTTCTTGTTAGTTCCTGTTTCGTTGCGATCGTGAGGATTCGTTCGTCTACGCTTGGTTCGGCTTCATCCGTTCGTCTTCTTCATGGACTCGTTCTTCTTCCTAGCGGGATTTCAGGCAAGATGACTGCTACCCTAGATCTCACTACTATCATTGCTATGCTAGTTGCTTCGTTCTATTGCTATGCTGTGCTACCTATCACCTGTTTATCGAGCCATCCCATATTGCCATGAACCCCTAACCTTTGACACCTTTCCTATGCAAACCGTTGTTTGGCTATGTTACCGCTTTTGCTCAGCCCCTCTTATAGCGTTGCTAGTTGCAGGTGAAGTTGAAGATTTCTCCATGGTGGACAGGATTTTGGTTGGGATATCACAATATCTCTTACATTATTAATGCATCTATATACTTAGTAAAGGGTGGAAGACCCGGCCTTTTGCCTAGTGTTTTGTTCGACTCTTGCCGCCCTAGTTTCCGTCATACCAGTGTTATGTTCCCAGATTTTGCGTTCCTTACGCGGTCGGGTGATTTATGGGACCCCCTTGACAGTTCGCCTCGAATAAAACTCCTCCAGCAAGGCCCAACCTTGGTTTTACCATTTGCCTCACCACCACCTATCCCTTTCCCTTGGGTCGGCTAACCCGAGGGTCATCTTTACTTTAGCCCCCCCGGGCCAGTGCTTGTCTAAGTGTTGGTCCGAACCGAGCGATGTCCGGCGCCCCGTGGGCAACCAGGGTCTATGCCAACCCAACGTCTGGCTCATCCGGTGTGCCCTGAGAATGAGATATTTGCAGCTCCTATCGGGATTTGTCGGCACAGCGGGAGGCTTTGCTGGTCTAGTTTTACCATTGTCGAAATGTCTTGTAAACCGGGATTCCGAGTCTGATAGGGTCTTCCTGGGAGAAGGTCTATTCCTTCATTGATCACGAGAGCTTGTCATGGGATAAGTTGGGACACCCCTGCAGGGTATAATCTTTCGAAAGCCGTGTCTGCGATTATAGGCAGATGGGAATTTGTTAATGTCCGGTTGTAGACAACTTGACACCAGATCTGAATTAAAACGCATCAACTGTGTGTGTAGCCGTGATGGTCTCTTCTCGGCGGAGTCCGGGAAGTGACCACGGTTTCTGGGTTATGTTTGACGTAAGTAGGAGTTTAGGATCACTTCTTGATCATTGCTAGCTTCACGACCATTCCTTTTGCTCTCTTCTCGCTCTTGTTTGCGTATGTTAGCCACCATATACGCTTAGTCACTGCTGCAGCCTCACCACTTTACCCCTTCCGTTCCCATTAAGCTTTGCTAGTCTTGATACCCATGGTAATGGGATTGCTGAGTCCTCGTGGCTCACAGATTACTACAACAACAGTTGCAGGTACAGGTTATATGCGATGATCATGACGCGAGAGCGATGCTTGCTTGCGTTGAGTTCTTCTTCTGCTTCTTCGTTCAGGGGATAGGTTCCAGGTCGGCAGCCTGGGCTAGCAGGGTGGATGTCATTTGAGTTTCTGTTTGTGTTTCATCCGTAGTCGGATGGTGCTCTGATGTATCATGATGTTGTATTCATGTGGCATTGTAAGCCTCTTGTATGTATCCCCATCTATTATGTAATGTTGATGTAATGATATCCACCTTGCAAAAGTGTTTCAATATGCGGGTCTATCCTTGGTGGGACCTTCGAGTTCCTTTTGGATAGGGTCGCATATTGGGCGTGACAAGTTGGTATCAGAGCCTCGACCGACCCTAGGAGCCCCCTTGATTGATCGTGTAGTTTGGCCGTTGTTGAGTCTAGAAGAAAAACTGTTTTCGGAGTCTAGTTATATCGGAGAGTAGGAATTCTTTTTACTCCTCAGTCCCTTCGTCGGTCTGGTAAGGAATCTTGACGCAGGTGTTTTGAATTACTCCTCTTCCCCTTCAAATTTTTCTTTAGGATCACGCAGTTGGTTTTCCGGATCGTTGGCTCTCAGCTCTTTTCATCCGGTGCATTTCTCGTCAAGTCGACTCGAGCCTCTTCATCATTGAGTTCAATCCTCAGTTGTCTTATTTTCCCACCCGCCCTCCCTGTTCTTCTTCTCAGAACCAGAGTCCGTAATCGAGTATCCTTCTTACTCGTGCGAAGCTTGGGCTTTCCTTTAACCGGTGTTTCCTCTTCAAGTATTCATCGATTTCCCCTTCCAAGTTTCCTTTGTTTTCCCGCCCTCCCACCCTCTTCTTCCCGGAGTCTGAGTCTGTTTCGACCATCAATTCCTTTCGTGTGGAGCCTCTTCAGTCTTTCGTAAATCATTTCAACCGGTGAATTCTCGTCTCGTTCGTCATTCTTCATCTCTTTTTCGGTGGACTCAATTGAAGTTTTTCGGTAGTGACTATATTCTTTCCCTCAGCTCTAGTGTTTTCCCTGCTCGTTCGTCTCTCGCCAGTTTATCCTTCTGGAGTGTTCAAGTCATCTCAGGAGATTCGTCTGTGTTCGAATTAATTCGAGGTTGTCACCTCATTCAAATATTTCAATTGTTCCGGTGCATCATCTATCTCTTCAACAATCCTTTTCAATGGTGTTTTCTTTTAGTGGGCTATAACCCACAGGTCTTTTCCCAGGATCTTACCTGACTCTTCTAATTTCCCTGGAGTTACTCTCAAGTCTTTTCAAGTGTGAGGTAAGAATGGATTTCATCAGTCACATGGCTTCTCCAAGATCTCGTCCAAATTCTTTTCATTGTTGGCTCAACCTTTTCGGTTTTCGTTCTACCGGAGTATCTCAGTAATTTTGGTGGTGTTTCTCGTTGTCATTTGAAGATCGAAGAAGAGTTCCTCTTAAATCTTGCCCGTTCTTGCAAAGTTTCGTGGTTCTAGCTTCATATCATCCTCTCGAATTATTCCATTTGTCAGATATTCTTTCTTACCCATCCGGAGTATGTCAGAAGTTGTTTTCCCATTTCTTTTCACCAGAGGCCATCATTCCAGTTTTCATTCTCCAATTATCCCGGTGCTTCGTTCAAGTGTTCTTTAATCAGCTCATGATCTCTTTGTTCTTTTGCATCTAAATCCCCTCAAGCAGATATGTTCTTCTAATTCTTCCCGGTGATTCATTCTCTTGCGTCAGTCATTTTCGAATTCTTACAGTGGTTCCTTCAGATTCCTTTGTCTTTGATTATCATTTCAATTCATTCATTCTTTCCAATCCAATCGGTGGTTCATGAAGACCTTCTCAAGTTTGCGACATATCCCTTCTCAATCCTTTTTCAGGAAGAATAAGTAATATGCAAAATCCGTTGCTTGTCATCAATTTAATTTGATGAAGGATGAGCATACAATAAATCTTATTCTTATTCCATCCAAGTGATTAATCCCTTCCTTCGGAGTTTGTTCTTCATGAATAAATTCTAGTTCCAAGTGTTTCATCTTTTCTTTTTCCGGAGTTCAAATTTCCTTGGTCATTTCGTCGGTACCTCCATCTAAATCATCGCAAGGCTCATCTTATTCTTTCATCCAATTTTATCTCGTCATTCTTTTGTTACCGGAGTTCATGGTGGTTCTTCATGGTTTAATTCTTTCTTCAATAATTCATCAAGATTCTTGTCGGTGGAGTTCAAGTATCTTTTCTTCTCGCGTCTCGAAGTGCAATTAATTCTCCGTATTCTTTTGAAGTGGAGTTTTGCATTTCTTCGTTCTTCTAAGCTATCCAATTATTTCCGTTTGTGGTCGGTTATCACCTCATAATTTCTGAGATGTTATCCATAAGCCCACAACAAGCTTATTCTTTCATTGATTGATTTTCTCAACAACTAAATTCAATCCTTCTAAATTCTTTTCATTCAATATTCTTTCAATTCTTTCCGGAGGTTTGTGTCATGTCTTCATCAAGTATCATTCCATCCCCTCAAGTTCATGTTCTTTTCCTTCCATTTTCAACCGGAGTGCTGCCTAAATCCTTTCGGGCTTATTCGTTTCTTATCTCGTTCTAACCGGAGTGGTTTCATAGTCTACCTAATTCCGTGAGCTTTCGACTCTTGTCATTCTTGTCGTTCCTCTCTTCTTCTCGAGTGCTCTCGATTCTTTGCTGCTTCTCTTGAGTTGTTGCTTCACCTCATCTCTTTTCCCTTCCGTCTCGGTCCTAAGTGTTGTAACGCCCCGGATCCGATGCGCCAGGTGTCTGCCAGTTATTCGCCGCTGTTGCCATGTCATTTGCTTGCATGTTGCATTTTATAATGTCATCATGTGCATTTCATTTTGCATACGTGTTCGTCTCATGTATCCGAGCCTTTTCCCCGTTGTCCGTTTTGCAATCCGGCGCTCCTATGCCCTCCGGCGTTCCCCCTTTTGTCTCTCGTTGTGAGTGGGTGTTAAACTTTCTCTGAATGGCCCGAGGCTTGCCAAGTGGCCTTGGTATAGCACCGGTAGACCGCCTGTCAAGTTTCGTGCCATTTGGAGGTCGTTTGGTACTCCAACGGTTAACCAGGTAACCGTAAAGGCCTCCTTTGTCTTGCAGCCCAACACCCCTCCAAAGTGGCCCAAAACCCATCTAACTCCCCTCCATGCTCTCGGTCGTTCGATCACGATCGTGTGGGCGAAAACCGTGCCTCATTTGGACTCTCCTAGCTCCCTCTATCTATAAATATGCCCTCCCCGTCCAAATTCGCGGTCTAATCCATCCTAACCCTAGATTTTTCCCTCTCCGCCGCCGGATGCGTCCAGCCGCAGCCGGACACGTCCGCGCCCATGCCCGCAGCCAATCGTGGCTTGCCACGTGGCCTTCCACCGCCGCCCCGCGCCGCCGGCCCGCGGAGCCCATCGCGAGCCCGCGCAGGCCCGGTCGGTCGCCGCCGCCGCCCGCAGCCCGCAGGCACGCCGCCTCCGCCCGCGTCCT
>NC_041383.1:513527335-513532050 GCF_002162155.2 Triticum dicoccoides
GCCGCCGTGGGCGCCGGATCCGGCGAGGATCGTCTCGGATCCGGTCCCCTTCGCTGTCTCCGGCCATCTCCCGCAACTCCGGCGATGCTCCGGTCAACCTCGAGCCCCGTGCAGCCCAGATCTGACGAGGTTGACTTTCCCCTCCCCGAGATTTCTCTAAGTCCCGAGTTATTTTACATTTTCATGCCATGTCCATCATGCTGTATCTCTGCATTCGTAGCTCCGTTTCGTGCGTGTAATATGTCAAATTGTTCGCCTCGATGAGTACATTATTTCATTCCATTGCATCATATTCATTTGAGGTCATCTATATGCCTGAATCATCGTTGTAAGAGTGCTTCATGATGTTTTCTGCTGTCTGTTATCAGAACGAGCTCTTTTGTCATTTTTTCCATGATTGATGTGTGCATCCTATGAGGTTGATGTCTTCATGTGTTTTGAACTATGCCATGTCTTCTTTATAGAGGTGCTTACCATGTATTTTTGTGATCAATGTGGTGACTAGCACAAGCATGCAAACTAGGCATCGTGATGTTGCTGATTTTAGTCCCTGTTCTGCTATTATTTTGATGCCATGTAAACTTGATGCTACAGAGAGATCCATGCATACTTTGAGATACTTCAGTAAGGATGTTTTGAACATATGGTTATTGTCTATCCATCCCTGCCCTTTGTTGCAATTATGGAGTAGTCTAGCATGTCGTTTGAGTGCTCTACTTTTGCTTCAAAATGTTTCCTGGCAGATTGTTTACATGTTATTTAATTTAGCCAAGGATGCTATAGTTGATCCTTGCATGCTATGAACTTGTTCTTGCCTTGGTTGGTTATATAAACATGTCTTCTTGATGATGCTATGCTTATATTCTCATGCAATGACTTGTGGTGAGTGAATCGAGCTTGTTAAGTAGTGTACTTGATGTTGCTATTTTGCTAGGTTGAATCTGTTATTTCGTGATGCTATATAAACATGTTGGTACTAATCATTCTATGCATAATCTGGAGATGATCACCAAATATGTTTTAATCTACATGTCATCCTCTATCCATCCATGCCCCTGGTTGCATTTATAGGTTGCTGTAGATTGTTGTTATCTTGCTCCAAAGTTGCTTGAAAATGTTGCTGTCAGCCTGTTAACATTAAGTTCATTTGTTTCCATGTGTTTTCCTAGTGATCCATGCACCCTATGACCTTGCTCTTGCCATGCTTAGCTTCACAAATATGCCTTCTTACTGTTGGTTGCCATGCCATGCCATGTATTGCTCTGTAGTAAGTTGCACAAGCTCATCTACATGCCTTCATAATTCTGTTCCTGCCATGTTTGGATCTGTTTAATAACTTGCTATGTTTACGTGGGTGCCATCATATTTTCTGATCCTTTGTGGCTTGTGGTCAGTAAAGGATTTTTGATATATGCATTTATTAGATTCATGCCATGCCTTTGTTTGCTATTATAAGTTACTGTAACATGTTGTTTGATAGCTCTAAACATTGCAACCTGATGTTATTTTCTGCAAAGTCTGAAATTGTTATAACTTGCAATCTTACCATGTGTGTTTGAGCATGTTCTAGTGATTTCTGGAGATAGCTCAGTGTTCATGTTTTGTTGTGCTTTACCTGTACATCATGTCCATGCCTTTTGTTATTATGTTGAGGTGCTGTACATATTGTTTTGATGCTTGCAATATGCCTAGTCGCTGTTTTGGACAGCTTGTCCTTTAAACTTGTATGAGTGCATGTGTTGAACCGTTGCTCCGTTTTGAGTGTGCTCTTTATGAAACTTGCTTAGAATTGCATGTAGTCTCATATTAACATGTTCAATCCATGTTTTGAGGTGTTTGCTTGATGTTTGTATGCATTTTGCATCAATGCCATGTTTGACTTGTTTTGCTCATATCTTTTAGGCCGTAGCTCCGAACTAAATGAACTTTATATGTAACTTGACTAGAATCTCGTGTATATCATCTTGGTGCATCTTAACTTGCTGTTTAACAACTTCAACATAATGTTTATTCAGATCTGGACCAATTTCGAAACTTGCATATGAGGACTTACCGGAATTGTTATATGTTGTTCCCGACCTCATTTAAACTTGCCTTGTTGTGTTGTTCTTGTTTGCATCATCTCTTGCCATGAGTAGCTTCATGTAGTCTTGTCATGCCTCATGCTTGTTGTGCATCATGCCTTGTTCATGTGTGGTGTGTTTACCATGTTGTGTGCCTCTTCTTGTTAGTTCCTGTTTCGTTGCGATCGTGAGGATTCGTTCGTCTACGCTTGGTTCGGCTTCATCCGTTCATCTTCTTCATGGACTCGTTCTTCTTCCTAGCGGGATTTCAGGCAAGATGACCGCTACCCTGGATCTCACTACTATCATTGCTATGCTAGTTGCTTCGTTCTATCGCTATGCTGCGCTACCTATCACCTGTTTATCGAGCCATCCCATATTGCCATGAACCCCTAACCTTTGACACCTTTCCTATGCAAACCGTTGTTTGGCTATGTTACCGCTTTTGCTCAGCCCCTCTTATAGCGTTGCTAGTTGCAGGTGAAGTTGAAGATTTCTCCATGGTGGACAGGATTTTGGTTGGGATATCACAATATCTCTTATATTATTAATGCATCTATATACTTGGTAAAGGGTGGAAGACTCGGCCTTTTGCCTAGTGTTTTGTTCCACTCTTGCCGCTCTAGTTTCCGTCATACCGGTGTTATGTTCCCAGATTTTGTGTTCCTTACGCGGTCGGGTGATTTATGGGACCCCCTTGACAGTTCGCCTTGAATAAAACTCCTCCAGCAAGGCCCAACCTTGGTTTTACCATTTGCCTCACCACCACCTATCCCTTTCCCTTGGGTCGGCCAACCCGAGGGTCATCTTTATTTTAGCCCCCTCGGGCCAGTGCTTGTCTAAGTGTTGGTCCGAACCGAGCGATGTCCGGCGCCCCCTGGGCAACCAGGGTCTATGCCAACCCGACGTCTGGCTCATCCGGTGTGCCCTGAGAACGAGATATGTGCAGCTCCTATCGGGATTTGTCGGCACAGCGGGAGGCTTTGCTGGTCTAGTTTTACCATTGTCGAAATGTCTTGTAAACCGGGATTCCGAGTCTGATCGGGTCTTCCTGGGAGAAGGTCTATTCCTTCGTTGATCGCGAGAGCTTGTCATGGGCTAAGTTGGGACACCCCTGCAGGGTATAATCTTTCGAAAGCCGTGTCTGTGGTTATAGGCAGATGGGAATTTGTTAATGTCCGGTTGTAGACAACTTGACACCAGATCCGAATTAAAACGCATCAACCGTGTGTGTAGCCGTGATGGTCTCTTCTCGGCGGAGTCCGGGAAGTGAACACGGTTTCTGGGTTATGTTTGACATAAGTAGGAGTTCAGGATCACTTCTTGATCATTGCTAGCTTCACGACCGTTCCTTTTGCTCTCTTCTTGCTCTTGTTTGCGTATGTTAGCCACCATATACGCTTAGTCGCTGCTGCAGCCTCACCACTTTACCCCTTCCGTTCCCATTAAGCTTTGCTAGTCTTGATACCCATGGTAATGGGATTGCTGAGTCCTCGTGGCTCATAGATTACTACAACAACAGTTGCAGGTACAGGTTATGCGATGATCATGACGCGAGAGCGATGCTTGCTTGCGTTGAGTTCTTCTTCTACTGAAAAGGAAGAAGGGTCGTCGGTGGGCGTGACAGTAAGTTTGCCTGGAAGCGCTACTGAAAAGGAAGAAGGGTCGTCGGTGGCGTATTCGATCAGAGTAGCAGCATTGGTTTCGGGGCCTACCAAAGAGAAGAGGGGGAAAAATGGTAAATACAATGCAAACAGATGCACCACTAAGTATGAGATGACGATATGCAGGGCCAGGGGTGTTCTAACGCGGTACTACACATTGCAGGCGAAGAGGGAAAACATCCAGAGGGGTTTTCCCGGCATTTGGCATTTTTCGGATAGATGAAAGAGAGGGAGTGTTTCCATGTTTAGCATGCTAGGGACATGTGACAGGGGAACACATTGCATATTCGGATTCCTTGGTTTTTTTGAACAATTTTCATATATAAATTATTTTCATCCAGATTATAGATTATTTTATATTAATTTCAAAGTTTTAAACATTTTTTTGAAATTAATTTAATTACCTAATTCGACAGAAAAGGAAATATGATGTCATCATGGCGTCATCGCTACATCAGCGGCCAACAGATTGGTTAACCAGTCAACGGGGCCAATGAGGGACCCACTAGCAGTGACTGGGCGATGCCCAATCAGCCATTGACTGGGTTAACAGGGCCAACCGAGCTCCTGGGGCCACTGGACAGTGACCCTAGGGGTGGCCCTGGGGCGACCACGTCGTTGCGCGACCGGTGTTAAGCCACCACCGACCAAAACAACGGCGGAGGGCCACGGGAGGCCGTGGGTTCCGCCCTCCGGCGACCATTTAGCACGCGAAGTGTCTCGTTTGAACGGGGAGAGCCCGACGCGTCAAGTGGGGGTATTGGAAGGAGCTGAGCCCGCCGGAGTCAGCGCTAGCATCGAGCAGAGGTAGTGGCCGTGTTCGAGTCCCATCAGGGACGATGCTAGAGGGAGCGGGAGGAGTAGCAAGCACTTGCAATGGGTGCGGGCGGAGGCGCTGAGTACGACGGGGTGGTTGGTTTTGAGCTCCGCAAGCCGTGGCCACGGCGGCGAGCACCACCGCGATGACGAGCTCAGGCACGATGGGGGA
>NC_041383.1:513532369-513593971 GCF_002162155.2 Triticum dicoccoides
GGTGCGGGATTGAGCTAGCGAGCGAGGGGGAAAGACCGCGAGCTCACCATGGTCCTGCAGGCATAGGTTGTCACTTCTATATACTAGTGGGAATTTTTCATTATAGAACTTGGCTTGTATATTCCTATGATGGGCTTCCTCAAATGCCCTAGGTCTTCGTGAGCAAGCAAGTTGGATGCACACCCACTAGTTTTCTTTTGTTGAGCTTTCATTCATTTATAGCTCTAGTGCATCCGTGACAGAAAGGGTTGCAAGACACGTATTGTATTGTTGCCATCGAGGATAAAAAGATGGGGTTTATATCATATTGCTTGAGTTTATCCCTCTACATCATGTCATCTTTCTTAATGCGTTGCTCTGTTCTTATGAACTTAATACTCTAGATGCATGCCGTATAGCGGTCGATGTGTGGAGTAATAGTAGTAGATGCAGGCAGGAGTCGGTCTACTTGTTGCGGACGTGATGTAATCATGCCTAGATAGTCTCATAATTATTCGCTTTTCTATCAATTGCTCGACAGTAATTTGTTCACCTACCGTAATACTTATGCTATCTTGAGAGAAGCCTCTAGTGAAACCTATGGCCCCCGGGTCTATCTTTTATCATATAAGTTTCCAATCTACTTTTATTTGCATCTTTATTTTCTGCATCTGTATTATAAAATACCAAAAATATATTTATCTTATCATATTATCTCTATCAGATCTCACTTTTGCAAGTGGTCGTGAAGGTATTGACAACCCCTTTATCGCGTTGGTTGCGAGTTCTTTGTTTGTTTGTGTAGGTTCGTGGGACTTGTGAGGAGCCTCCTACTGGATTGATACCTTGGTTCTCAAAAACTAAGGGAAATACTTATGCTACTGTGCTGCATCACCCTTCCCTCTTCAAGGAAAACCAACGCAAGCTCAATACGTAGCACGTCATAGGGGCGTCCGGGTCCTCGTGGCTCGGCATAGAGGAATAAGAAGAAACGGCGGGCCTTGTGCGCAACTTGGCAGTGCTCGGGTTGGCCGGTTGCCGCGGCCATGATGATGGGCGACGACGAAGGTGCTTAGATGAGGGGAGGAATAAGGTGGATCTGGGGGAGGAGAGGCGAGCGAGTGAGAGAGAGAGAGGCGAGTGAGAGGGCATAGGTATTTTGGAGGGAGTGAGGGGTGCTGTCGTCTTTAACCTCGCCAGGACATCGCCGGCGAGGCGGTCCGGCGGGGGCTCCCCCTGTAGCGACGGGGTTGGGGGAACATGGGAAGGCGACCGCTGGGGGTGGGCCACTCGGGCGGGCGCGGCTGGGCCGTGGCCTAGGAGGGGCAGGGGTGTTCTCTCTCTCCTCTCCCTTTCCTTTTTATTTTGATTTCCTTTTAAAACTTTTCTGTTTTTATTTTAGTTTCATTTTAATTTTAGTTTTATAAAATGTAAAACTTACTCCATAAACACAGTTGCAAATTAACCCACTGCCACAAAATGTTTGGCACATTAATTAATTAGTTTAGCATTTCTTAAAATTTCAAAAGGCATTAAGATATTTGTTTTAGCCATTGTTTTAATTACTTTAGGGCATTAAAATACATTATAAAAATGTTGGTTCACCATCATAATTAGTTATGGATTAATTGCCACATGATGGACATTCTAGTTTATATGGTTGGGAATTTTTGCATTTCATTTTAAATTTGAATTTGAATTTAAAAGGAATTTGAAGGAGATTGAATCAAGATGATCATGCCCTGTTTAGCAAAAAGATTAGGTTAATCTTAGGGGTTATTGTAGCTCAACTATACAGGGGTGTTACAACTCTCCTCCTCTATAAGAAATTCTCACCCCGAGAATTAAGAGGTAGAAGGGAAAATATCGGGATATTCAAAAATGGAGGTTATCGTCGCGTTCCAAACTGGTTTCATCTTTAGTATTGTTTGACCATTGTACTTTGAGGAACTTGGTAACCTTCTGGCGGGTTTGACATTCAGCCTCTTCCAGAATGCGGATTGGGTGCTCTTTGTATGTGATATCATCTTGCACTTCAATCAGTTCCGGATCCACTTCACGTTCCGGGTCCTTGAAGCAACGACAAAGTTGCGACACGTGGAAGATGTCATGGATGTGAGAGGATTGAGGTGGCAACTCCAATTGATAAGCCACAAGTCCACGGCGGAGATAATGCGGAAAGGACCAATGTAGCATGGAGCTAGCTTGCCCTTGACTCCGAACCGATGAGTGCCTCTCAAAGGAGTGACACGTAGATAAGCTTGTTCACCAGGTTGATAAGTTGAACCGCAGTGTTTCCGGTCATAGTTGCTCTTCTGGCGGGACTGGGCCGCCTTGAGATTATCCCGGACAATGCGAACCTGCTCTTCAGCTTGTTGAATAATGTCTGGACCAATGAGCGTCCGTTCCCCAGTTTCTGACCAATTCAGAGGGGCTCGACACTTATGTCCATAGAGTACCTTGAAGGGTGCCATCTTCAAGCTGGTTTGATAGCTGTTGTTATAAGAGAACTCCGCATAAGGGAGAGATTCTTCCCATTTCTTCCCGAATGAGATGACACAAGCCCGTAGCATATCTTCAAGGATTTGGTTGACTCGCTCGACTTGGCATTGGGATTGGGGATGATATGTAGTGCTCCGAGTTATATGAGTTCCCATTGCCTCTTGGAAACTATCCCAAAACTTCGAAGTGAATATAGTGCCACGGTCTGAACTGATCTCCTTCAGAATGCTATGGAGTGACACAATTCTGGAGATATGTAAGTTTGCTAATTGGCTAGCAGTGATTGTCTCCTTGTCTGGCAGAAAGTGTGCGACTTTCTAGAATTGGTTGATGACTACAAAGATAACATAATTACCTTTCTGTGACTCGGGAAGGCCAGTGACGAAGTCCATCTGTATATTATCCCACTTCCATTCAGGAATCAAAAGTGGTTGTAGAAGTCCAGACAGTTTCTGATGTTCTACTTTGATGTGACGGCAAACGTCACATTCTTCGATATATCAAGCAATGTCTTGCTTCATCTTGGACCACCAATACTTCTGACGGATGTCTTGATACATCTTGGTACTTCCCGGATGAATAGAGAGAGGGGTGTCATGTGCTTCTTTCATCACCTTCTCTGTCATAAGCTTGATCCGGGGGTACTACAATGCGATCTTTGAAGTACAAGGTCCCATCTTCAGCAAGCGAGAAATCCCTGGATTTCTATAAGGTAAGATCCTTTTTCACCAGATCAACGTGAGCATCTTTGGCTTGTGTAGACTTAATAGCCTTGAGAATAGTGGGTTCTAGGATGAGGTTATTTAGAGAACCCTGTGGAACTAGTTGAAGGTTCAGCTTGCAAAGCTCTTCATAAAGGTGGGGTTGAGCTTTATGAACCATGTGATTGTTGCAATAAGACTTGCAGTTCATAGTGTCGGCCATGACATTAGGCTTTCCCGGGGTATAATAAATACCCAGGTTATAATCTGCTATGGCCTTCATCCATCTCAGCTGACGGAGGTTCAGGTCTGGCTGAGTAAACATGTACTTCAAACTCTGATGACCGGTGAAGATCTCGCAATGATTACCGAGGAGGTAATGTCACCACGGTTTTAGTGCATAGATAACCGCAACAAGCTCAAGGTCGTGAACCGGTTAGTTTTCTTCATGAGTGCGCAATTGGCGAGAGGCATTGATACGTGTCCAACGTATCTATAATTTTTGATTGTTCCATGCTATTATATTATCTGTTTTGGATGTTTAATGGGCTTTAATATGCTCTTTTATATTATTTTTGGGACTAACCTATTAACCGGAGGCCCAGTGCCAGTTTAATTTTTTTTGCCTATTTTAGAGTTTTGCAGAAAAGGAATACCAAACGGATTCCAAACGGAATGAAACCTTCGCGATGATCTTTCTTGGACCGAAAGCAAACCAGAAGACTTGGAGTTGAAGTCAGAAACACCACAAGGCATCCACGAGGCAGGAGGGCGCGCCCCCACCCTCGTGGGCCCCTCGTTGCTCCACCGACGTACTTCTTTCGCCTATATATACTCTTACACCCTAGAAACATCAGGGGGACCCACGAAACCACTTTTCCACCGCCGCAACCTTCTGTACCCGTGAGATCTCATCTTGGGGCCTTTTCCGGTGATCTGTCGGAGGGTGAATCGATCATGAAGGGCTTATACATCAACACCATTGCCTCTCCGATGAAGCGTGAGTAGTTTATCGCAAACCTTCAGGTCAATAGTTATTAACTAGATGGCTTCTTCTCTCCCTTTGATTCTCAATACAAAGTTCTCCTTGATGTTCTTGGAGATCTATTCGATGTAATACTCTTTTGCGGTGTGTTTGCTGAGATCCGATGAATTGTGGATTTATGAACAAGATTATCTATGAATATTATTTGGTTCTTCTCTGAATTCTTATATGCATGTTTTGATATGTTTGCGAGTCTGTTTGAATTATCGGTTTAGTTTGGCCTACTAGATTGATCTTTCTTGCAATGGGGGAAGTGCTTAGCTTTGGGTTCAATCTTGCGGTATCCTGTCCCAGTGACAGTAGGGGAAGCAAGGCACGTATTGTATTATTGCCATCGAGTATAAAAATATGGGGATTATATCATATTGCTTGAGTTTATCCCTCTACATCATGTCATCTTGCTTAATGCGTTACTCCGTTCTTATGAACTTAATACTCTAGATGCATGCTGGATAGCGGTCGATGTGTGGAGTAATAGTAGTAGATGCAGAATCGTTTCGGTCTACTTGACACGGATGTGATGCCTATGTTCATGATCATTGCCTTAGATATCTTCATAATTATGCACTTTTCTATCAATTGCTCGACAGTAATTTGTTCACCCACCGTAATACATGCTATCTTGAGAGAAGCCACTAGTGAAACCTATGGCCCCCAATTCTCTTTTCCATTATATTACATCTCTTTTCCATTATATTGCATCTCTTTAAATCTCGTTTACTATTTTGCAATATTTACTTTCCAATCTATACAACAAAAATACCAAAAATATCTACTTTACTATCTTTATTAGATCTCACTTTTGCGAGTGACCATGAAGGGATTGACAACCCATTTATCGCGTTGGTTGCAAGGTTCTTGATTGTTTGTGTAGGTACTAGGTGACTTGTGCGTCATCTCCTACTGGATTGATACCTTGGTTCTCAAAACTGAGGGAAATACGTACGCTACTTTGCTGCATCACCCTTTCCTCTTCAAGGGAAAAACCAACGCAAGCTCAAGAGGTAGCAAGAAGGATTTCTGGCGCCATTGCCGGGGTGATCTACGCCAAGTCTAGCCATACCAAGTACCGATCATAAACTCTTCTCCCTCGCATTACATTATTTGCCATTCGCCTCTCGTTTTCCTCTCCCCCACTTCTAAAACGATTTTCAAAAACCTTTGCCTTTTCTTCACCCCTTTTCCGTTCGTCTCTTTTCGCTTGCTTCATGTGTGCTTGTGTGTTAGTGTGCCTGTTTGCTTTGATGGCTCTGCCAAAAAGCATTGATCCTCACCTTAGGAGGTTGGAAGAAATTGAAAACAACATTAGAAGCTTTATGCCTTTGCAATTTGAGCAATAATTTCTTCAGAAACAAGCTTAAAGAACAAAAAAGTTTTATGAAGTACATGAATAAAGAGCTCGATGATATGTCTAAGGAATTTTATGGTTTGAAATCTCAGTTTGCTCATCTTGAAAATTTAGTAGGCCAAAATTCAGATAAACAAGCCACCTTAGTTAATAAGATGGCCGCTAAACTGGAAGATCTACACAATAATGATGAAGATCTAAAAGTGATTGATGTGACTCCTATTAAATATTTGTTTTCCAATATGAATCTTGATAAATATGGGACTGGAGATGAGTCAACTTTAGTTAAAAGGTGTCCCAATGACTCGGAGTTTTTAGATCTTGACGCAAAAATTGATAAAAGTGGGATTAAAGAGGTCAAAACTTTAAGTAGCAATGAACCCACTATTTTGGATTTCAAGGAATTTAATTATGATAGTTGCTCTTTGATAGATTGTATTTACTTGTTGCAATCCGTGTTAAATTCTCCTCATCCTTATAATCAAAATAAAGATTTTACTAAACATATCGTTGATGCTTTGATGCAATCTTACAAAGAAAAGCTTGAACTAGAAGTTTCTATCCCTAGAAAACTTTATGATGAGTGGGCACCTACTATTAAGATTAAGATCAAAGATTAGGAATGTTATGATTTGTGTGATTTGGGTGCTAGTGTTTCCACGATTCCAAAAACTTTGTGTGATGTGCTAGGTTTCTGTGAATTTGATGATTGTTCTTTAAATTTGCATCTTGCGGGTTCCACCATTAAGAAACCTATGGGAAGTATTAATGATGTTATTATTGTTTCAAATAGGAATTATGTGCCCATAGATTTCATTGTTCTTGATATAGATTGCAATCCTACATGTCCTATTATTCTTTGTAGACCTTTCCTTAGAATGATTGGTGCAATTATTGATATGAAAGAAGAAAATATTAGATTCCAATTTCTGTTAAGGAAGGGCATGGAACACTTTCCTAGGAAGAAAATTAAATTTCCTTATGAATCTATTATGAGATCCCCTTATGGATTGCATACCAAAGATGGCAATACCTAGATCTATTCGTGTTTTTATGCCTAGCTAGGGGCGTTAAATGATAGCGCTTGTTGGGAGGCAACCCAATTTTATTTTTTTGTCCTTTGCTTTTTGCTCCTGTTTAGTAATAAATAATTCATCTAGCTTCTGTTTATATGTGGTTTTATGTTTTAATTAGTGTTTGTGCCAAGTAGAACCTTTGGGAAGACTTGGGTGAAGTCTTTGCAATCTTGCTGTAAAAAACAGAAACTTTTGCACTCACGAGAATAACTGTAATTTTTTACAGAACAGTGATTTTAGGTTGATTTTTTTGCAGATGATTAATAGACAAATTCCTCACGTCCAACAATTTATTTCAGAATTTTTAGAGTTATATATGTATTCGAAAGTTACAGATTTCTACAGACTGTTCTGTTTTTCTCAGATTCTGTTTTTCGTGTATTATTTGCTTATTTTGATGAATCTATGAGTAGTATCGGGGGGTATGAACCATAGAGAAGTTGGAATACAGTAGGTTTAACACCAATATAAATAAAGAATGAGTTCATTACAGTACCTTAAAGTGGTTGTTTATTTTCCTATACTAATGGAGTTCATGAGATTTTCTGTTGAAGTTGTGTGTTGTGAAGTTTTCAAGTTTTTGGGTAAAGATTTGATGGATTTTGGAATAAGGATTGGCAAGATCCTTAGCTTGGGTATGACCAAGGAACCCCAAGTTAAAATTCAAGTACGACCAAAATCCTAAGCTTGGGGATGCCCCGGAAGGCATCCCCTCTTTCGTCTTCGTTTATCGGTAACTTTACTTGAGGCTATATTTTTATTCACCACATGATATGTGTTTTGCTTGGAGCATCTTGTATTATTTGAGTCTTTGCTTTTTAGTTTACCACAATCATCCTTTTTGTACACACCTTTTGGGAGAGACACGCATGAATCAGAATTTATTAGAATACTCTATGTGCATCACTTATATCTTTTGAGCTAGATAATATTGCTCTAGTGCTTCACTTATATCTTTTTAGAGCACGGGGGTGGTTTTATTTTATAGAAATTATTTATCTCTCATGCTTCTCTTATATTATTTTGAGAGACTTTTAGAACAACATGGTAATTTGCTTTGGTTATAAAATTAGTCCTAATATGATGGGCATCCAAGATGAGTATAATAAAAACTTTCATATAAAGTGCATTGAATACTATGAGAAGTTTGATTCTTTATGATTGTTTTGAGATATGAAGATGGTGATATTAGAGTCATGCTAGTAGAGTAGTTGTGAATTTGAGAGATACTTGTGTTGAAGTTTGTGATTCCCGTAGCATGCACGTATGGTGAACCGTTATGTGATGAAGTTGGAGGATGATTTATTTATTGATTGTATTCCTTATGAGTGGCGGTCGGGGATGAGCGATGGTATTTTCCTACCAATCTATCCCTCTAGGAGCATGTGCGTAGTACTTCGTTTCGATAACTAATAAATTTTTGCAATAAGTATGTGAGTTCTTTATGACTAATGTTGAGTCCATGGATTATACGCACTCTCACCTTTCCACCATTGCTAGCCTCTCCAGTACCGCAGAACTTTCGCCGGTACCATACACCCTGCCATATACCTTCCTCAAAACAGCCACCATACCTACCTATTATGGTACTTCCATAGCCATTCCGAGATATATTGCCATGCAACTTTCCACCATTCCGTTTATTATGACACCCTCCATCATTCTCATATTGCCTTGCATGATCATGTAGTTGACATCGTATTTGTGGCAAAGCCACCATTCATAAATTTTCATACAAGTCACTCTTGAATCATTGCACATCCCGATAATGATGTGATCCCGTTGTCAATGACATCTAATGTCCATAGTCAGGAAACCATGACTATCTGTTGACCAACGAGCTAGTCCACTAGAGGCTTACTAGGGACGTATTGTGGTCTATGTATTCACACGTGTATTACGATTTCCGGATAATACAATTATAGCATGAATAAAAGACAATTATCATGAACAAGGAAATATAATAATAATCCTTTTATTATTGCCTCTAGGGCATATTTCCAACACATATCATCAAGATCAATCAAGCAGGAAGTAGGGTATTACCTCCATCAAGAGGGCCCGAACCTGGGTAAACATCATGTCCCCAGCCTCCTGTTACCATTAGCCTTAGACGCACAGTTCGGGACCCCCTACCCGAGATCTGCCGATTTTGACACCGACATTGGTGCTTTCATTGAGAGTTCCACTGTGTCGTCGCGGTAAGGTTTGATGGCTCGCCTCGTTGTCAAGGACAACATCACCTCTAGAGGAGCCCTGGCTTTAGGCCAAACTCTCCGACTAGGCGGCTTCGTCATGACCGCCCGATCGGCTGTCGCGCCGACAATGACTTCTCAGGTCATCAAAAACAGCCTCCACATCAACTCGGAACTCGCCGAATAGATGGATCCGATGGAGCTCTCTTCAATGAATGAGCTCTTGGATCGCATCGCCGCTCTAGGTGTCACTACAGACTATGATCAGATTGGGCTTAAACCCGTCCAAAGGGAGATTAACTCCCGCCGGTCACCCATGAGATAGCGGTAGTGGAAGAGCAACACGCTGATTCTCCCTCTATTTTGAGGATGAACTATGTCCAGATTTCCGAGCTCTCCGAGCCGGATACCCATTCGCGGGAGGACATGACCCAAACCCCGAACTTAGAATCGGGCGTCAGGCCGGAAAAATTGGGCAACACCCCGGAGCCCGAGCTGCCAAGCTCGGAAGCCTCTTTGCCCCTGGGACTCAGATCAGGTCAGGGTTCGGACTTAAATTTACCCACCCGCCCAGATTCAAGCAATCTTTCCCACATCAGACAAGAGCCCCAAGATACAGTACATCACTTATGGGCCAGATTCCTCCTTGTTGTAAACAAGGTTAAGGACTATCGCGAGGAAGACGCAATCTCATTATTTTGCAAAAATTGCACGGATAAGGGAATCCTCAACGCCATAAGTTGCCTTGACATAGTACACTTTGCTGACTTGGCAGCCATAGTACAGAAGTACTGTGCGATGGAAAGCGCCTGGAAAACCCAAACAAAATTCTGGGATCGTCCGGCCCTCACTAAACCCTTCATCCGAACTAAAAGGGTAACCTCCCGCAAGTTACCCGACTCAATCACCAAAAAACCAAGGCCTGCGGCAGGGCGCAAAACCGTATTGGAGGAATGGCTCAATGGGCCATGCAAAATTCACAGCACACCGGATACCATACCAACACATAGCCTTAGAGCATGTTGGATACTTCGGTAGGTAGCGAAGAGAGGCGAGGATCTCCTCATCAACCATATTACAGAGCAACATCCCGCCGAATATAACAATACGATACTGACAGTCTTTGAGACTTTCGCGTCAAACAATAGGCCTAAGCGAGCACTCCGCAGCCTCGCCGAAGTCTACCATGTTGCAGCAATGAATCCATGGAACGACACGGCTATAACTTTCAATGCCAATGATGAACCGCAATTCCGAACAGTCCGGGCACCAGCCGCTTTGGTCCTTAGTCCAATTGTGGACGGCTTCCGGCTTACTAAAGTGCTCATGGACGGCGGCAGCAGATTAAACCTCATCTAAGAGGAGACCCTTAACAAGATGGGAATAGACAAGAGCCACATTGAGCGGATCAGCATGACCTTTAGGGGAATCATCCCCAGTCAGGAGGCACGATGTGCAGGAAAAATCACACTAGATGTGGTATTCGGCACGCCGGAGAATTACAGGTCCGAAGAAATCACATTCCAAGTGGCCCCATTTAGCAGCATATACCACGCCCTTCTAGGGTGGGACACATTCGCGAGCTTTCAAGCTATACCCCATTACGGGTAGATGAAGCTCAAAATGCTCGGGCCCAATGGAATCATCACTCTAGCTAGTGATCCAGATGTTGCACTCCGCGCCGAAAATAGAACCGCCGTGCTGGCCCTGGAGGAATTATCTGAAGCCCTCGCGGCTGAAGAACTAACCACGCTGCGCGCCACAGTGGACAGGGACGACGTGATACTCAACAAGCAACCCAAATCCACCTCTTTCAAACCAGCGGACGAGATAGTCAAATTCCAGGTCCACCCAACGAACCCCACAAAGACAGCTTCCATTGGGACACAGCTGAACCCCACAATAGACGCTGCATTGCGAGAGTTCCTGCGTGAGAATTGGGATATCTTTGCCTGGCATCCTTCACACATGTCGGGCATCCCACGCAAGCTGGCCGAACACAGCCTAAATATACTGAAGGGATACAAGCCGGTCAAGCAGACTCTTCGGTGCTTCTCAGAACCTAAGCAACAAGCCATGGGATAAGAGCTAGCCAAGTTACTCGAGGCCAGATTCATCAGAGATATAAAACATCCAGATTGGCTAGCAAACCAGGTGATGGTACCAAAGAAGGACAAATCCTGGCGCCTGTGTGTCGATTTGAAGGACCTCAATAAGGCTTGCCCCAAGGATCCCTTCCCCCTCCCCCGCATTGATCAAATCATCGACGCTATCGCAGGACACGACTCATTGTGTTTCCTCGACGCATACTCCAGATACCATCAAATTAAGATGGCGGAGTCCTACCAAGCCGCAACGGCATTCATAACACCATACGGCCCCTTCTGTTTCAATACCATGCCTTTTGGGCTAAAAAACGCTGGCGCAACATATCAACGCATGATTCAGACATGCCTGGAGAAGCATATCGGCAAAACAGTGGAGGCATACGTAGACGACGTGGTCATCAAAACTAGACATGTCGAATCTTTAGTAGATGACTTGAGACTTACGTTTGATAATCTCTGAACATATGACATCAAGCTCAACCCGGAAAATTGTGTCTTCGGCGTACCTTCCGGGAAGTTGCTCGGCTTCATCATTTCCAATAGAGGAATTGAAGCAAATCCGGCAAAAATCCGAGCTCTGTCACAGTTGGCTATTCCAACAGACCTCAAGCAAATCCAGAAATTAACTGGATGCGTGGCTGCCCTAAGCCGCTTTATATCCCGATTGGGAGAAAAGGCACTACCTCTCTATCGTCTTCTTCAGTGCACCGAACACTTCGAGTGGACGGATGCGGCCACGGCCGGACTGGAAGAAATAAAGGCCCTCTTGGCCAACAATCCAATCCTGACCGCGCCAAATACCGGCAAACCCATGCTATTATATATAGTTGCAACACACCAGGTTGTAAGTGCAGTGCTCGTCGTCGAATGAGAGATGGACGGACACAAGTTCCCGCTTCAAAAGCCGGTATACTACATATCCACAGTCCTCACTCCATGCAAGTCCCGGTACCCACATTATCAAAAGATAGCATACGCGGTCTTCATGGCATGCCAGAAAACTACGACACTAATTTCAAGAGTGCTCAATCATGGTGGCCTCAGAAGTACCACTCAATGATATAATAAATAACCGCGATGCCACAGGCCGGATTGCCAAATGGGCTATTGAGCTCCTTCCGTTCGACATCACATACAAACCACGGCGAGCCATTAAGTCGCAAGTACTGGCTCACTTTGTCGCCGAATGGACAGAAGCCGAACTCCCTAAAGAGTACGGCGCATACTCCAATTGGATCATGCACTTCGACGGCTCTAAGATGTTGGCCGAATTGGGAGCGGGTGTTGTCCTGACATCCCCCACCGGAGGCATCGTCCAATACGTACTCCAAATACTATACACAGACTCCAACAATGCAGCCGAATACGAGGCGCTGTTGCATGGTCTTCAGATTGCAGTCTCCATGGGCATCCAACGCCTAGAAGTGCGCGGGGACTCGAACCTCGCAATATCACAGATAAATAGAGACTTTGATGCCAAGGATCCGAAAATGGCGGCCTACCATAATGCCGTCCTTAAAATGTCAGCTCGGTTCGAGGGGCTCGAATTCCAACAATCAAGCGGCGGATATTCTCGACCGCATCGGTGCTAAACGCAACCCCGTCCCACCCAATATCTTCTTGGAAAGGCTGTTCAAGCCATCCATGGTATGGGAAGGGGAGACCAGCAATACCAGTCCGGATCCGAATATAACCCCAGATTCCGAACCATCTGACGTAATCGGAGGCTCTGCCACCGAAATTACACCTTCGGCCCACGAAATCATGGCTGTCATTGCCCCGTGGACCGAGCCCTTCTTAGCCTACCTAAATAGGCAAGAGCTCCCTGAGGACCAAAATGAGGCACGCTGTATTGTGCGGCGCTCTAAGGCCTACAAAGTCCATGAGGGAGAGCTTTATAAGAAAAGCGCCACCGGAGTGCTCCAAAGATGCATCTCCGAAGAGGAAGGGCGGAAGCTCTTGGCCAAAATCCATGACGGACTCGGCGGGCACCACGCCGCAGCTCGAGAACTTGTAAGCAAGGCCTCCCGTACATGTTTTTACTAGCCAACAGCCCGGGAAGATGCACAGGACCTTGTCCAACATTGCATCGGTTGCCAACTTTTCGCCAATCAGAGCCACATGCCCCCTACCGCTCTCCAAACAATTCCCATAACTTGTCCCTTCGCGGTCTGGGGGCTTGATATGGCCGGACCTCTTAAAGGGGGAAGCCATAAGAAAAAATACTTATTGGTCATGGTAGACAAGTTCACCAAAGGGATAGAAGCCAAACCAGTTAAAACGGCCAAAGCCGGACCAGTGTTAGACTTCATATCAGGGGTTGTGCACCGTAACGGTGTCCCCCCACAGCATCATCACTGACAATGGCTCAAATTTCACATCCGATGAGGTGAAAACTTGGTGCGGCAATATGAGCATTAATCTCGATTACGCCTCTGTCTATCACCCCGAAACAAACGGTCAGGTCGAACGTGCAAATGGTCTTATCATGAGTGCTACCTCTTGAGCACTGCGTTGGATTTCCCCGAAGAGGAGAGGATGATGCAGTAAAGTAGCGTAAGTATTTCCCTCAGTTTTTGAGAACCAAGGTATCAATCCAGTAGGAGATCATGCACGAGTCCCTCATACCTACACAAAACAATAGCTACTCGCAACCAACGCGATTAGGGGTTGTCAATCCCTTCACGGTCACTTACGAGGGTGAGATCTGATAGAGATGATAAATAATATTTTTGGTATTTTTGATATAGAGATGCAAAGTAAAAAGTAAAAGGCAAAGTAAAAACAAAGCAAGTAATAAAGTAATGGAGATTGATATGATGAGAATAGACCCGGGGGCCATAGGTTTCACTAGTGGCTTCTCTCAAGAGCATAAGTATTCTACGGTGGGTGAACAAATTACTATTGAGCAATTGATAGAAAAGCGAATAATTATGGGATTATCTAGGTATGATCATGTATATAGGCATCACGTCCAAAGCAAGTAGATCGAAACGATTCTGCATCTACTACTATTACTCCACTCATCGACCGCTATCCAGCATGCATCTAGAGTATTAAGTTAAAAACAGAGTAACGCCTTAAGCAAGATGACATGATGTAGAGGGATAAATTCATGCAATATGATAAAAACCCCATCTTGTTATCCTCGATGGCAACAATACAATACGTGCCTTGCAACCCTTTCTGTCATTGGGTAAGGACACCGCAAGATTGAACCCAAAGCTAAACACTTCTCCCATTGCAATAACTACCAATCTAGTTGGCCGAACCAAACGGATAATTCGAAGAGACGTGCAAAGATAACTCAATCATACATAAAAGAATTCAGAGAAGAATCAAACATTGTTCATAGATAAGCTGGATCATAAACCCACAATTCATCGGTCTCAACAAACACACCGCAAAAAGAAGATTACATCGAATAGATCTCCACAAGAGAGGGGGAGAACATTGTATTGAGATCCAAAAAGAGAGAAGAAGCCATCTAGCTACTAGTTATGGACCCGAAGGTCTGAAGTAAACTACTCACACTTCATCGGAGAGGCTATGGTGTTGATGTAGAAGCCCTCCGTGGTAGATGCCCTCTTCGGCGGAGCTCCGGAACAGGCCCCAAGATGGGATCTCGCGGATACAGAAAGTTGCGGCGGTGGAATTAGGTTTGTGGCT
Organism: Triticum dicoccoides; assembly: GCF_002162155.2. NCBI lineage: Eukaryota > Viridiplantae > Streptophyta > Magnoliopsida > Poales > Poaceae > Triticum > Triticum dicoccoides. Next base: position 513,546,993 of record NC_041383.1, read on the forward strand.
CTGTATCTGATCTGACGGGGGTACGTAGGTATATATAGGAGGAAGGAGTACATCGTTGGAGCAATAGGGGGCCCACGAGGCAGGGGGGCGCACCCTCCACCCTCGTGACCGCCTCTGGCACTTCTTGGAGTAGGGTCCAAGTCTCCTGGATCACGTTCGGTGAGAAAATCACGTCCCCGAAGGTTTTATTCCGTTTGGACTCCGTTTGATATTCTGTTTCTTCGAAATACAGAGATAGGCAAAAAACAACAATTCTGGGCTGGGCCTCCGGTTAATAGGTTAGTCCCAAAAATAATATAAAAGTGGAAAATAAAGCCCAATATAGTCCAGAACAGTAGATAAAGTAGCATGGAGCAATCAAAAATTATAGATACGTTGGAGACGTATCAAGCATCCCCAAGCTTAATTCCTGCTCGTCCTCGAGTAGGTAAATGATAAAAAAGAATTTTTGATGCGGAGTGATAGTTTGGCATAATTTCAATGTAAATCTTCTTAATTGTGGCATGAATATTCAGATCCGAAAGATTCAAGACAAAGGTTCATATTGACATAAAAGTAATAATACTTCAAGCATACAAATTAAAGCAATCATGTCTTCTCAAAATAGCATGGTTAAAGAAAGTTATCCCTACAAAATCGTATAGTCTAGCTAAGCTCTATCTTCATCACACAAAGTATTTAATCATGCACAACCCCGATGACGAGCCAAGCAATTGTTTCATACTTTAGAAATCTCAAACTTTTTCAACTTTCACGCAATACATGAGCGTGAGCCATGGACATTGCACTATAGGTGGAATAGAATGGTGGTTGTGGAGAAGAAAAAAAGGAGAAGATAGTCTCACATCAACTAGGCGGATCAATGGGCTATGGAGATGCACATCAATAGATATCAATGTGAGAGAGTAGGGATTGCCATGCAACGGATGCACTAGAGCTATAAGTATATGAAAGATCAACAAAAGAAAGTAAGTGGGTGTGCATCCAACTTGCTTGCTCATGAAGACCTAGGGCAATTTTGAGGAAGCCCATCATTGGAATATACAAGCCAAGTTCTATAATGAAAAATTCCCACTAGTATATGAAAGTGACAAGATATGAGACTCTCTATCATGAAGATCATGGTGCTACTTTGAAGCACAAGTGTGGAAAAAGGATAGTAGCATTGTCCCTTCTCTATTTTCTCTCTCATTTTTTTATTTGGCCTTTCTTTTTTTTATGGCCACTCTTTTTTTTTATTTCGTCCGGAGTCTCATCCCGACTTATGGGGGAATCATAGTCTCCATCATCCTTTCCTCACTGGGACAATGCTCTAATAATGATGATCATCACACTTTTATTTTTTCTTACACTCAACAATTAAAACTCGATACTTAGAACAAAATATGACTCTATATGAATGCCTCCGGCGGTGTATCGGGATATGGAATGAATCATGAGTGACATGTATGAAAATTATGAAGGTGTCCTTGCCACAAATACAATGTCAACTACATGTTCATGCAAAAAGCAATATGGCAAAAGTAATGTGTGTCATATGAACGGAACGGTGGAAAGTTGCATGGCAATATATCTCGGAATGGCTATGGAAATGCCATGATAGGTAGGTGTGGTGGCTGTTTTGAGGAAGGTATATGGTAGGTGTATGATACCGGTGAAGTCTGCGGTATTAGAGAGGCTAGTAATGGTGGAAGGGTGAGAGTGCGTATAATCCATGGACTCAACATTAACCAAAAGAACTCATGCATTGTTGCAAAAATTTAGAAGTCATCAAAAACCAAAGCACTAAACGCATACTCCTAGGGGGATAGATTGGTAGGAAAAGACCATCGCTCGTCCCCGACTGCCACTCATAAGGAAAACAATCAATAAATAAAATTGTGCTCCGACTTCATCACAAAGCGATTCACCATACGTGCATGCTACGGGAATCACAAACTTCAACACAAGCATTCTTTAAATTCATAATCACCCCAACTAGCATTGCTTTGATATTATCACCTCCATATCTCAAAACAATTATCAAGCATCGAACTTATCTTAGTATTCAACGCACTCAAAATAAAGTTTCACAAATCTTGAATACCAAGTATATTAACATTAAGAAAATTACCATGCTATCAACAACTCTCAAAATAATCTAAGTGAAGCATGAGAGATCAATAGTTTATTTAAAAGAAATCCACCACCGTGCTCTAAAAGATATAAGTGAAGCACTATGAGCAAAACTATCAAGCTCAAATGATATAAGTGAAGCACATAGAGTATTCTAGCAAATTCTAAATCATGTATGGCTCTCTCAAAAGGTGTGTACATCAAGGATGATTGTGGCAGACTAACAAGCAAAGACGCAAATAATACAAGACGCTCCAAGCAAAACACATGACATGTGGTGAATAAAAATATAGCTCCAAGTAAATTACCGATGGAAGTAGACGAAAGAGGGGATGCCTTCCGGGGCATCCCCAAGCTTTGACTTTTTGGTGTCCTTGGATTATATTGGGGGTGCCATGGGCATCCCAAAGCTTAGGCTCTTGCCACTCTTTGTTCCATAATCCATCAAAAGAATTCACCCAAAACTTGAAAACTTCACAACACAAAACTCAATAGAAATCTCGTGAGCTCCGTTAGTGAAAGAAAACAAAAGACTACTTCAAGGTACTGTAATGAACTCATTATTTATTTATATTGGTGTTAAACCTACTGTATTCCAATTTCCTTATGGTTTATAAACTAATTTATTAGCCATAGATGCATTGAAATAAGCAAACAACACACAAAAAACAGAATCTGTCAAAAACAGAACAGTCTGTAGCAATCTATAACTACTGCAAACTTCTGGAACTCTAAAACTTCTACCAAAATAGGACGTACTGGAAAATTTGTTTATTGATCAGCAGCAAAAACAATCAATGAAAAATCACTTTTCTGTGATTTATTGAATTTTTTCTCGTGAGCGCAAAGTTTCTGTTTTTCAGCAGAATCAAATCAACTATCATCATAGCTTATCCTATAGGTTCTACTTGGCACAAACACTAATTAAAACATAAAACCACATCTAAACAGAAATTAGATGAATTATTTATTCCTAAACAGAATCAAAAACAAAAAACACAAAATAAAATTGGGTTGCCTCCCAACAAGCGCTATCGTTTAACGCCCTTAGCTAGGCATAAAAGCGAAGATAGATCTAAGTTTTGCCATCTTTGGTAGGCAATCCATAAGTGGCTCTCATGATAGATTCATATGGTAATTTTATTTTCTTTATAGGGAAGTGTTCCATACCCTTTCTCAAGGGAAATTGGAATCTAATATTCCCTTCCTTCATATCAATAATCGCACCAATCGTTCTAAGGAAAGGTCTACCAAGAATAATAGGACATGAAGGATTGCAATCTATATCAAGAACGATAAAATCTACGGGCACGTAATTCCTATTTGCAACAATAAGAACATCATTAATTCTTCCTATAAGCTTTTTAATAGTGTAATCCGCAAGATGCATGTTTAGAGAGCAATCTTCAAAGTCACGGAAATCTAGCAAATCACACAAAGTTTTAGGAATAGTAGAGACACTAGCACCCAAATCACACAAGGCATGAAAATCATAATCTTTAATTTTAATTTTGATAGTAGGTTCCCACTCATCATAGAGATTTCTAGGGATAGAAACTTTCAACTCAAGTTTTTCTTCATAAGATTGCATCAAGGCATCAACAATGTGTTCGGTAAAGGCCTCATTTTGACTATAAGCATGAGGAGAATCTAGCACGGATTGCAACAAGGAAATACAACCAATCAAAGAGCAATGTTCATAATTAAATTGCTTGAGATCCAAAATAGTGGGTTTAGCAACATCAAGATTTTTATTTCTTTCAATCCCACTTTCATCAATTTCATCATCAAGATCTAGAAACTCCGAATTCTTAGAACGCCTTCTAGGTAAAGGAAGATCATATTCAGTTTCATCAAGATTCATATTGCAAAACAAAGATTTAATAGGGGACACATCAATAACTTTTAGATCTTCATCTTGATTTTCATAGGAATCGGAAGAACATGCTTTAATAAAGGCATCTTTGGAAGCACGCATCCTAGCGGTTATTTCCTTGCACTCATCAATGGAAATTCTCATATCTTTGAGAGACTCATTGATATCATGCTTATGAGGAATAGATCTAAGCTTTAAAGAATCAATTTCAAGAGAAATTCTATCAACGTTCCTAGCCAAATCATCAACTTTAAGCAATTTCTCTTCAAGCAAAGCATTAAAATTCTTTTGTGAATTCATAAACTCTTTAACACTACTCTCAAATTCAGAGGGCATCTTATTAAAATTTCCATAAGAGTTGTTGTTGGAATTTCCATAATTATTAGAAGGATTACTAGGATAAGGCCTAGGATTAAAATTCCCTCCATACGCATTATTTCCAAAACTATTCCTACCAACAAAATTTACATCCATAGATTCATTATTATTCTCAATCAAAGTAGATAAAGGCATATCATTGGGATCAAGAGAAGTATTTTTAGTAGTAAACATCTTCATAAATTCATCCATCTTTTCACTCAAAACATTGATTTCTTCTATAGCATGCACTATTTTACTAGAAGTTCTTTCGGTATGCCATTGAGAATAATTAGCCATAATATTGTCAAGCAATTTTGTAGCATCCCCTAATGTAATTTCCATAAACGTGCCTCCCACGGCCAAATCTAAAAGATTTCTAGAAGCAAAATTTAATCCGACATAAATTTTTTGTATGATCATCCATAAATTCAAACCATGAGTAGGGCAATTGCGAAGCATCAATTTCATTCTTTCCCAAGATTGGGCAACATGCTCATGATCAAGTTGTTTAAAATTCATAATATCGTTCCTAAGAGTGATGATCTTAGCGGGAGGAAAATACTTAGAGATAAAAGCATCTTTGCACTTGTTCCAAGAATCAATACTATTTTTAGGCAAAGACAAAAACCAAATTTTAGCACGATCTCTAAGTGAAAACGGAAATAACTTCAATTTGACGATATTGTTATCCGTATCTTTCTTCTTTTGCATATCACACAAATCAACAAAATTGTTTAAATGAGTAGCGACATCTTCACTAGGAATGCCGGCGAATTGATCTTTCATAACAAGATTCAACAAAGCGGTATTGATTTCACAAGACTCATCATTATTAAGAGGAGCAATCGGAGTACTAAGGAAATCATTATTATTGGTATTCGAGAAATCACACAATTTGGTATTATCTTGTGCCATGGCAACAAGTAATCCAACACACAAGCAAAGGCAAACGAGAAAAAGGCGAAAGAGAAAGAGAGGAGGAGATTGGGAAAGAGAGGGTGAATAAAACGACAAGGGTGAAGTGGGGGAGAGGAAAACGAGAGGCAAATAATGTAATGCGAGAGATAGGGATTGTGATGGGTACTTGGTATGGTTGACTTTTGCGCAAACTCCCCGGAAACGGCGCCAGAAATTCTTCTTGCTACCTCTTGAGCACTGCGTTGGATTTCCCCGAAGAGGAGAGGATGATGCAGTAAAGTAGCGTAAGTATTTCCCTCAGTTTTTGAGAACCAATGTATCAATCCAGTAGGAGATCACACACGAGTCACTCATACCTACACAAAACGATAGCTACTCGCAACAAACATGATTAGGGGTTGTCAATCCCTTCACGGTCACTTACAAGGGTGAGATCTGATAGAGATGATAAATAATATTTTTGGTATTTTTGATATAGAGATGCAAAGTAAAAAGTAAAAGGCAAAGTAAAATCAAAGCAAGTAATAAAGTAATGGAGATTGATATGATGAGAATTGACCTGGGGGCCATAGGTTTCACTAGTGGCTTCTCTCAAGAGCATAAGTATTCTACGGTGGGTGAACAAATTACTGTTGAGCAATTGATAGAAAAGCAAATAACTATGAGATTATCTAAGTATGATCATGTATATAGGCATCACGTCCAAAACAAGTAGACCGAAATGATTCTGCATCTACTACTATTACTCCACTCATCGACCGCTATCCAGCATGCATCTAGAGTATTAAGTTAAAAACAGAGTAATGCCTTAAGCAAGATGACATGATGTAGAGGGATAAATTCATGCAATATGATAAAAACCCCATCTTGTTATCCTCGATGGCAACAATACAATACGTGCCTTGCAACCCTTTCTGTCATTGGGTAAGGACATCGCAAGATTGAACCCAAAGCTAAACACTTCTCCCATTGCAAGAACTACCAATCTAGTTGGCCAAACCAAACGGATAATTCGAAGAGACTTGCAAAGATAACTCAATCATACATAAAAGAAGTCAGAGAAGAATCAAATATTGTTCATAGATAAGCTGGATCATAAACCCACAATTCATCGGTCTCAACAAACACACCGCAAAAAGAAGATTACAACGAATAGATCTCCACAAGAGAGGGGGAGAACATTGTATTGAGATCCAAAAAGAGAGAAGAAGCCATCTAGCTACTAGTTATGGACCTGAAGGTCTGAAGTAAACTACTCACACTTCATCGGAGAGGCTATGGTGTTGATGTAGAAGCCCTCCGTGGTAGATGCCCTCTCCGGCGGAGCTCCGGAACAGGCCCCAAGATGGGATCTCACGGATACAGAAAGTTGCGGTGGTGGAATTAGGTTTTTGGCTCCGTATCTGATCTGATGGTTGTACGTAGGTATATATAGGAGGAAGGAGTACGTCGGTGGAGCAACAGGGGGCCCACGAGGCAGGGGGAATGCCCAGGGGGGGCCTCCACCCTCGTGACCGCCTCTGGCACTTCTTGGAGTAGGGTCCAAGTCTCCTGGATCACGTTCGGTGAGAAAATCACGTCCCCGAAGGTTTTATTCCGTTTGGACTCCGTTTGATATTCTGTTTCTTCGAAATACTGAAATAGGCAAAAAAACAACAATTCTGGGCTGGGCCTCCGGTTAATAGGTTAGTCCCAGAAATAATATAAAAGTGGAAAATAAAGCCCAATATAGTCCAAAACAGTAGATAAAGTAGCATGGAGCAATCAAAAATTATAGATACATTTGAGACGTATCAATGAGCGACATCAAACCCAGGCTAGTGCGATCCTTGAAGGAATCAGATACGCAGTGGGTCGAGGAGGTCGACTCCGTACTCTGGGGGTTGCGGACCACGCCAAATCGCACCACCGGATACACACCATTTTTTATGGTGTACGACGCAGAGACGGTATTGCCCTGCGACATTATTCATGACTCACCTTGGGTGCGCATGTAAGAAGAGAGATAAGCCGAGCTCGATCGGCAGGACAATCTAGATGCCCTGGAGGAGGAGCGTGACGTAGCAAATGCCCGTTCCGCATTCTATTAGCAGCAGGCTCGAAGGTATCAAAGCAGAGAAGTACGGGCCAAAAATTATAACGTTGGCGAACTTGTTCTATGCCTACCGGAGAAGAAGAAGGACAAGCTCAAGCCCAAGTGGGAGGGTCCCTTCATCATTGATAAAGTTCTAACCGGAGAAGCGTACCATCTGCGTAATGCATCTGATAACAGACTCGAGCCGAACCCATGGAACGCGGCCAGACTTCGAAGATTCTATGCCTAGTGCCGAACTCAGAGTTTGTGCCCCTACCTCCGCCTTTTTAATTATGTCCTTTTTTCTCTTCCTCTTTTCTTTTCACACATAAAGCCTTAAATGCTTTACGGATGCTTTGATCGCTGCGGCCGCACTATGCGTGCTCAATATACCTGGGGCCTTCCTATACGGAAGCTTAATATAATTATTTTCATGGCTTTATGCCCACCACATATGCATCACCTTTCCATATGTGCCTTTTCTTCACCATTATATGCACCGATATGACTTAAGTTTTGGCCATGCTGGGTTGCCTGGCTCTTGTGTTTATGCCCTACGTTCCCGTTAATTCGACTAGGGCATAAGGGGAGCACCTCTGCGATTGTTACTGCCGGGTTAGCCGGATGTGTACCTCAGACTGGGAGAAGCCGAAAGCTAGCATTCTTAAGGGATTATTCGGTCGATGAACGAAAGATGTTTTTTATCTGTTATTACATAAACCCCCAGATGTTTTGTATCCCGCGTCTCTGTTCGCAGTTCGAACATGCACATTGATGCATGCGTACGCAGGGAAAGGAACCCTTAACGGAACTATTCTCTCTGGAAGATGTTTCTTACTAACCATGTAATATAACATAACTAGTTGGGTACTTGTCTGTTCAAGCACTTATGACCCCTACGCCTGGTTTCCACGCATACCCCGGTTCTACATAACTGAGTGGGTATTCGGATACACTTCGGACTGTCGGGTCCGGAGGCTGAAGCGAAAAGGTCCGCCAAGACAAATGATTTATAATCCGGCTAGGGACTACATACGTCCATTGAAGTACATAGTCACTTGGACTGGCTAAATTCTTCTTCTATACCATCCAACAGGCTGTCTAGCCTACAATCCTGTTGGGAATACTTTGCGACTAATTCTACTTGGTCATATACCAAACTTACGGGAATCTCTTTCCCATCTGGCCCCACCGGCCCAACCTCGGCCATATGGTTCGGGTCAGCCTTCGCGTCTTCACCATGGCCCAGGCTTCCCTTGCACCTTGTCGGCAGGTCGATATCTTCCATAATCGGGAGCGCCGCCGTGCTCCCTTGAGCATATCCAAAAGCTCCCCCATGCCTCCTGACAGGGAAGCGGATGGCCACAAGGCCTGGGTAATACCCTGCATCACCTGCCGAACTCGTTCGTGCAGTTGTGAGAGATCTTGCAGCAGATCGCCTACGGATCCGGGCATCTCCTCTTCAGGACGACCTGTCAGCATACCTATAGACATAACTCTGTCAATTGGTTTCTTCGCTGAACTATACTGCACTTCATTTGAGCACTTACTATAAATGCCGCGTCGAAGCCTTCTATTCTCCTTCACGGAGTCAGCAAGCTAGGCCCGAACATCTGCTAATTCAACGCCCAGCCGGACATTGGCATCTTGGAGATTGTTTTTCTCCCGCCTAACCTGTGTAAGCACACGCTCGCCAGCCTTTAGCTGTCTTTGAGCATGCGTCTCATCCTCTCGTACGATCTCCGGATTCTCTCCAGGATTGTCTGCGGAATCTATTGTTAGATTTCTAAAAGCATGCCAAATATTAACTAGTGTACGTACTTGGATTGAGACAAGTATTACCAGATGAGGCCTTCTTGGATTCCTCTATTTTGGCAAGTGTGGCCCTCAGCTGGGCCTTGCATTCTTCTAGCTCTTGAGATAAATGGGAATTCTTATCCACGAGAACCTGTGCATACAATGATCCTTAAATCAGTTGTGCCAACTGTTTCAAGTCTCGGGGGCTACTGATATACATACTTTTTAAATTTTCTTACCCGTACATCCTTTGCATATTGGTTCGTCACTCTGGCGAGTCCATCTTGAGCAGCGCGGATATATGCGTCTCCTGAATTGAAGGCATTGAACGCCTCTTCGGAAAAAATACCATCGCGGAGTACCGCCCGTCTGCGCCGGTGATTCATGGCACTCTCCACTTCGGAATTCATAGCGGAGAACCTGTCCGCATCCTCTGTAGGAGGAAAATTTGGTGTTGTCCCCACATTAGCCTCCACCCATGAGGCTGGTTCTGGAAACCGGCTGGTGGAGGCGTGGCCTGCAGGTTCTCCGGATATAGTCCGGCAACTACTCTTTCTGCTAGGACATAATGGACGCTGTTACATTTCAAAGATGATAGTCGCGGAGCAGGTTTTAAATTATACCTCTGAGATGGCGACTCAATCCTAACCACTTTCCTCTTAAGCCTGCCTGGCCTGGATGCCCTTTGCTGACGAGCCCCCAAGGGCTCGGCGCTGCGTCCCGGTAGCCGTTTCTAGAAAGGTATAATATATATGCGTAAGGTATGGTATAAAGAAGGAATCCTTCTTGGAAAGTTAGGGCCTCGGCTTTACTTACGTGTGACAAGGGGAGTAGTCCGCGGTAATCGGCGATGATGGCCACCAAGGTGCCATCATAGCTTGCCTGGTAAAATGTCCCATCGACAAGCTCCACAGATATATCCGAATCTTCTTCAAGTTCGGGGTCAAGAGCCCGGCCAGGATCCTCTGGCTGCGGAGATGGGCTGTTGAACTCTTTCACGGCCTTTCTCAGTTCCTACTTTGAAATAGCAAGGTTAATAATTGTAACAAGGGATGCACGAATAAATAGAGCTGAGTAAAGGATGACGGCTTACCCAGCTTGGGGGGTTGTACATGGAAAATCCATCCCGTGGTTTGATGCGGAGGAACTCCTCTTCTTCTCCTTTGTACAAATCGGACAAAATTCTCGCCAAAGCGGTGGCAGAGTCCGCACCTTTACGACCGCAGCGGGTGGCATCATCTTCTCCATTGAAGTGCCACATGGGTTTCCCCCGATATTGAAGTGGCTGCACCCCCCACCTTATGCATATTGACATAACTTCAATTATTGTCAGTCCTGATTGGGCCAGTGTTTTTATCCTGCCCATCAGGTAGTGGACTTCTCTGTCATCTTCCTCCTGGGGGATCCGAGGGCAATAGCTTTGGCGTTTCTTCAACGGAGCGTTAGTGAACTCAGGAAGACCCGTCCGGATTGGGTCCGGAAGGGGTACGTCCTCTACATAAAACCACTCCGAAGGCCAGTCTTCGGATGCCTTCTTTGGAGTGCCGGCCAAGTATTCGGTCTGGGCGATGCGCCATATTTCGGCTCCGCCCACTTAATATATGATCCCTCTTGATTATGAGTGACGAGGCAGAATAGCCTCTTCCATAGCTCGAAATGAGCCTCGCAGCCCTGAAATAGCTCGCAAAGGGCAACATAACCTGCGATGTGCAGTACGGAGGCGGGGGTGAAATTATGCAGCTGGAGGCCGTAGAACTCCAAGAGCCCGCGGAGGAACGGGTGGATTGGAAACCCGAGTCCCCTCAACAAATATGGGACAAGGCATACCCGCTCCCCCTGAGATGGGTTAGGAAAGCTCTCCGCTTGCTCCCCGCCATTATAGGTGGCTAGTCCGGCTTGGACTGGGACCATGTATGCAGGTGGAAGGAACCCTTGGGTCTGCAACTCTACTAATCGGCTATGAGGGACAGAACACTTTTCCCAATCACCCGCCTTGGAGCTAAGGGTGCGAGAGGAGGAGCTGCGGCGACCGGCCATGATGGAATGGTTTTTCTGGGCGCGCTCTATTGAATGCTTGCTAGAGGGAAGATGGTGAGATTTGGATATGAGGATCCCCGTCTCTTCAAATAGACGGTTGGCTTACGGGGCCAAGGTGGCAAATGCAAAAATGCCCCGACTTCTCGTATTCACTCGACACGTGGAAATAGCCATTATTGAAGCACATAAGTCAAGGAGTACAACATTAATGGGAAGAGGGACACTGTTTGCTACAACAGGTACTCTAGATTTGGAGAAGAACCCGCCTTGCAATGCTGAAGACAATCTGCACGCCGGACTCATCATCATTGAAGCCTGGTTCGGGGGCTACTAAGGGAGTCCTGGATTAGGGGGTATCCGGACAGCCGGACTATATCCTTTGTCCGGACTGTTGGACTATGAAGATACAAGATTGAAGACTTCGTCCCGTGTCTGGATGGGACTCTCTTTTGCGTGGAAGGCAAGCTTGGCGATTCGGATGTATAGAACTCCTTCTCTGTAACCGACTCTGTGTAACCCTAGCCCCCTCCAGTGTCTATATAAACCGGAGGGTTTAGTCCGTAGGACAGGAACAATCATAATCATAAGCTAGCTTTTAGGGTTTAGCATCTATGATCTCGTTGTAGATCAACTCTTGTAATACTCATATCATCAAGATCGATCAAGCAAGAAGTAGGGTATTACCTCCATCGAGAGGGCCCGAACCTGGGTAAACATTGTGTCCCCAGCCTCCTGTTACCATTAGCCTTAAACACACAGTTTGGGACCCCCTACCCGAGATCCGCCGGTTTTGACACCGACACTCCCCGCCATCAAAAGTGGCTAATTCGGCTTGGACGGGGACTAGGTATGCAGGTGGGAGGAACCCCTAGGTTTGCAACTTCACCAGTTGACCGTGGGTTACGGTGCACTTCTACCAATCACCTGGCTTGGTGCTAGAAGGGCAGGAGGAAGAGCTGCGGTGGCCGGCCATTTTGGAATGGTTTTTTCGGGCGCGCTCTGATGATTCCTCGCTCGGGGAAGGTGGTGTGATTTGGATCTAAAGATCCCCGTCTCTTTAATAGATGATTTATTTACATGGTTAGGGTGGCGAGTGTAAAAACGCCCCGGCCTCTCGCATTCGCTCGACACGTGGAGACCGATATTATTAAGGTACATAAGCCGATGAGTGCCACATTAAATGGGAAGCCGGACATGGCTCATCACAACAAGTACTCTGGAGAATTCCGAGAAGGAACCCGCCTTGCAATGCCGAAGATAATATGCGCGCCGGACTCAATCATCATTGAAGCCTGGTTCAGGGGCTACTGAGGGAGTCCTGGATTAAGGGGTCCTCGGATAGCCGAACTATATACTTTGGCCGGACTGTTGGACTATGAAGATACAAGATAGAAGACTTCGTCCTGTGTCCGGGTGGGACTCTCCTTTGCATGGAAGGCAAGATTGGCGATTCGGATATGTAGATTCCCTTCTCTGTAACCGACCTGATGTAACCCTAACCCCCTCCGGTGTCTATATAAACCGGAGGGTTTAGTCCGTAGGACAAGAACAATCATAATCATAGGCCAGCTTCTAGGGTTAGCCTCTTCGATCTCGTGGTAGATCAAATCTTGTAATACTAATATCATCAAGATCAATCTAGAAGGAAGTAGGGTATTACCTCCATAGAGAGGGCCCGAACCTTGGTAAACATCGTGTCCCCCGCCTCCTGTTACCATTAGCCTTAGACGCATAGTTTGGGACCCCCTACCCGAGATCCGCCGATTTTGACACCGACAGTTGGGTCCTGCTATTACCTATTCATCTGTGTTTCCTACTTACATTCAACTGACATATATACTTGGTTTGACATGTCCTTCATACCAGGGGCTGTATTCGGCCCCGCAACATTCTTAAAGTCCGAACACCTATAGGGAACTCTTTGGTGTTCCGGATATTGCATTATATGCATCAGCTGTGAATCATGTCTTTGGTCTATAGTTGGGTTGCCCGGCTCCTGTGTTTGCCACCTTACATTTTGCAAGTTTGGCTAAGGTAGTAAAGGGAGAACTACTACGATTGTATTTCTGGTTCATCCGGTTAAGTACCTCAGTAGAGAAAGCCAAAAACTGACTGTCATGATAAGCGAGAGTAGGTCAGCGATCCGGTGACTCAGTGTCATACTAAGAATCGTTCGCGATTTATGCCGTGTTACACGAGGGCTGGGTTTTTGACCAGCCGCATTGCAAGGGCATTGAACTCCGGATTGTCGTGCATGCAACGAGGGGCTAGTACTTAGCGCCACCAATGGACTCTTATGGCTAAGTGAAAGTACTAAAGCCGCATAGTATGATTGCCTGGTTCACTCTGCAAGACACCTCCTACATCAGACCAAGACATTGGATTAAGTGCTATCATGCGTTCCTGAACACCCCTGTAATATTTACGTGGGGGCTGAAGCTGATGATTGGTAAACTTTCAAACATATAAACAACCTAATAGGAGGATAAACTAATTATAAAGCATAACCATTTTTACATCATGAGTTCATTACATGACTCTTACAAACTGGACTCAACTACTCAAATATGATGTCCTTGGAGCACTGGCCCTCTACAATACGGGCTCCCTCGAGGACCTCGTCAAAATACTTCTCTGGCCGCCGGTGCTCTTTGCCTTCAGGTGGCCCGCAGTGGCAATCTCAGAGCCCTTCATCTTCGCCCACTGTACTTTGACATAGGCAAAGGCCATCCGAGCACCTTCTATGCAGGATGGCCGCTTGAGGGCATCTATCCGAGGAAGCGCCTCCACTAGCCTCTTCACGAGTCCGAAGTGACTACTAGGAATGGATTCAGCTGGCCACAAACAGACTATAACATCCTTCATGGCCAGTCCGGCCACCCTGTGCAACTTGGACAACTGCTTCAGCTGGTCACTCAGGGGCACTGGAAGTTCTGGCGCAAGGTACTGCAACCAGAACAACTTCTCCGTTGAGCTGCCCTCTTCAGCTCGGAAGAATGTGGCGGCATCCACAATACTCCTTGGCAGATCTGCAAATGCACCTAGAGAGCTCCAAATTTGGGTCAGTAAAATATATCTCTTACTAGTAAATCTACTCTGCATGATAAATGCTGTCGGAGTAATGGGCCACGGGTAGGCCAACCCGAGCCCCAGAACCTTTCAAGACATCGGGACGGGTTGCGCCCCTCAAGCCGAGTCCCAGGGATGACTCCAAGATCTGCCGAGTCCCAGAGCTGACTCCAAGATCTGCCGAGTCCCAGAGCCGACTCCAAGATATGCCGAGTCCTAGAGCCGACTCCAAGATAAGCCGACTCTCAGCTGGCGACTTCCAGAGAAGCCGGCTGAGGGTAGTCGGCTCGCGACTCCAACCACCCCCTGCCTTCACCGTGGTGGACAGGGCGGGGGACGGTCGCAGCATGACCGTCTCTACCCTGCCCACGAAGGACCAGCATGGCTACAGTGCGCCATATCGATGGAGATCTCCATCGTGGCGCGACACTGTTGCCATGCCGGCCCTGACCTCAGCCTTGGTGGGCGGCGCACTGTGCCCACGACGCCTGCCTGTACGACCCAACGACGGCGGGACCGCCTGTCAGCAGGTAGACAGAAGACGGCGAGCGCGCCCTGAAGACGGACACGTGGGAGTCGGCCCCCTGGAGTCGGCCGGCCCCTCCCACGGGCCCGCACCCCATTAATCAGACAAGATGGGGAATGGCGACAGTAAACGCTCGCCAGGCGGCAGCACTGTTTCCATGACCTCATGACCAAGCCAGCGTCATCAGAAGCACCGCTACAGTACCAAGCCTGTCCGCGGGGCCCGCCAGTCGGTGGGCCCCAGTAGTCGGCGGAGAAGACGACGGCCTGAGAGACAGACGGCTGGGACCCGCGCCCAGCCAGATTATCGTTGTACCCCTGGGGGTAGGCCTATATAAACCCCCAGGAGAGCCCATGCAAAGGGTTCATACCTAGATAACACTAGATCCCAGAATATAGGAAGGAGAGAGCTAGCCTTGCCCTCTCCTACCTCCAGAAACAGCTCTAGGAGCACCATTGTGTCCACTTTGCCATAGTGACCATGCGGAGACCCCGCAGCAGTAGGGGTGTTATCTCCATGGAGAGCCCTGAAGCTGGGTAAGATCTACCGGCGTGCATGTCTTCGCCTCATCCCGCTTCCGGGCACCGGCGACGTTCTACTCGCTCCCACCATGATAAGCCATCCTTTGGCATATGTCGTACCCAACCCCCAACATTTGGCGCCCACCGTGGGGCGAGGTGCACCGTCGTCCGGAGACCTGCTCTGGACGGGAACCCTTTTTCTCCCTGGCGAGCACAGCCAGCCCGGCATGCCAGATGGAGTCTGTGCCGACGTGCTGCACGGCGCTGAGATCGCCTGCGCGGACAGCTGCCTCGCCGAGCTTATTGGCGAGGTTCGCCTCTCCGATGAGCCTGCGTCCGGCGCAGGCACGAGCGGCCCCGATAGCCTCCTCGCGGGTCTCCTCAACCAACTCCACGTCGCCGCCGAGCCTTCCGTGGACCTGGAGTCCATAGGATCCACTAACCCAATGCTGGTCGACTCCGACACCGCGTCGCTTGACGCGTTCCCCACCAACATGGTGGTCTACGACGAGCCGCTCCCTTGCGTGGAGAGCGGTGGTAGCACCATCACGGAGGTCCTCGTCCTCGACCACGGCGAGCATTCCGGCAAGGAAGCGCATGACCCGCTCGACGCAGACCTCACCACGCCGATTCCGGGAGATGCTGACACCGAGACGCTGGAGGCGCGCCGCCTTCAGCTTATCGAGGGCGCAAAGAAGCTGGCAAGCATGAGACACTTGTCAGAAGCCTATCAACGCGAGATGGATCGCGCCGTGGGCGGCTCGCCGGCTCCGACTGGCCCTAGCCGCCTAGGCGCGGTCTGGCAGCATGGCGTGGCAATCGCCAATCTGTTCGGGGCCGATCGCACTGTGTATGCCATGCCTGCGGAGAACATCCGCGCCGCCCAGGCGGCGGCAGATGAGCTCGACAACTTCGAGGGCGAAGAGCGCCGCCTGATGACGGAGCAAGTTCAACAGCTCCTCGACGCGGCTGCCGCGCAGAACAAAGCCGGCTGTCGCACGGAGGCACGGCGGCAACAAAACGATGACCCGCCACCCCGCCGAGATCAAGGCGCGACATCTCAGACACCGACTAGCGGGGTCCGCAGAAGGAAAGACAAGGGGCCGGCTGTCAGCCACAGTCGGACTCGCATCACCATTGAGCGCGACCAAGACGGCCGCCCCAAAGCGGTGGAACGGCGGGACGACTATCTGCCCCCCTCCTCGCAGAGAAAGGTGAGTCTCCCCGCCGCCCGTAGAGCATCCGACTCTCGGCGACTGCCTTGGCCGCCGAGAGGGAGTCGGAGAGAATGATGCCCGCCACCGGATCGACCGACTCCACCGATCCCTGGCGCTGGAAGAAGAAGACGAGCTGGGTCCTCCCTGTTTTGGACCCCGCATCCGAGATGAGCCTTTTCCCAAAGGGTTCACACTCCCTCGGGACACGCCCAAATACACCAGCACCGTGAAGCCGGAGGACTGGCTGATTGATTACTCCACAGCCGTCAATATAGCGAACGGCAACAAGCGTGTTGCCGTAAGATATGTCTCACTCATGCTCCAGGGCACGGCCCAGACATGGTTGAACAGTCTGAAGCCTCGCAGCATCAACAGCTGGGTCGACTTCACCGAGGCCTTCGTCCGCAACTTCACGAGCACGTACAAGCGACCTCCCAAGCCCCGCCAACTCTCCTTGTGTGTGCAAGGTACCGACGAGTCCACTCGCGACTACCTCACACGCTGGGCCGAGCTCCGGAACTCCTGCGAGGGCATGCACGAGGTGCAGGCTATCGAGTACTTTACTGCCGGGTGCAGAGAAGGCAACCTCCTCAAGCACAAGCTCCTCTGCGACGAGCCGGAGACCCTCGATGAGCTGCTAATCATAGCAGACAAGTACGCCACGGCCGACTCCTCCATGAAGGCGGAGATTCAAGTCAGTGCGACTGGCAAAGTCGCCCCTCAGGCTCCGAGAACTCCGGCTGGGGACACCAGTCGGCGGCAGCAGCAGAACGACCACAAGCGCAAGGCCCCGCAGCCAGCTTCTAATAGCCGGCAAGTGGCGACAGTCGAAGACCAACAGCCGGAGGGACAGCCTCCGACCAAGCGGCAGAAAGGCGGCAAGTCCAACTGGTTGCCGGCCTTCTCCTATGAGCAGACCCTAGATGGCCCCTGCAAGTTCCACAGCGGCGCGAAGCCGTCAAACCACACCACCCAGAAATGCCACTGGCTGACCAGAATCGCCAAGGGAGACGGCCTACTCCCTCCCCCGCCTGCTGGGCCGCCTCCTCCGCAGCCGCCCCAGCAGCCAGCGGTCAGGCCAGTCGGCGCGATACAAGACGAGTTCCTAGATGAGCACGAAGCCTATGTGGTGTTCACCAGTGTGGCTGCCGATCGACGCAGCAGGCGCCAGCAGCAGCAAGAGGTGAACGCAGTCGCGTCAAGCACTCCAGAGTTCATGCACTGGTCGGAGAGACCTATCAGTTGGAGCAGAGCTGACCACCCAGAGGTGATGCCGAATCCAGGCTCCTACGCCCTTGTCTTAGGCGCCACACTCGCCACAGATAGGCGGGCCGCTCGCTTCTCGAGACGGAGGCAACAGTATCAACATCCTGTACAAGGATACAATGGAGAAGTTAGGAATCAAGCGAAGACAACTTCAGAGCAGCCGGACTATGTTCCACGGCATTGTTCCCGGACTTTCCTGCTCAGCAATCGGTAACATCCTGATAGACGTCCTCTTTGGGGACAAAGATCATTTCCGCCGAGAGCCAATTTGGTTCGAAGTGGTGGACCTTGAAAGCCTATACCATGCGTTGCTTGGCCGACCTGCTTTGGTCAAGTTCATGGCAGTCCCCCACTACGCCTACATCAAGATGAAGATGCCGAGTTCCAAGGGAATTCTAATCGTGGCCGGCGATTACAGAAAGTTATCCGCTTGCGCGGCCGAAAGCAGTCGGCTGGCCGAGTCCTTGGTGATCGCAGCTGAGAAACGGCTTCTTGATCGGGTTGTGGCGATGGCCGGCAAGCAGCCTGAGTTGTCGCCCGACCCCAAGGAGCCGGAAGCAGAAGGATCATTCAAGCCGGCCAAAGAAACGAAGAAGATACCTTTGGACCCGGAGCACCCAGAGAGGTACGCTGTCATGGGTACAAACCTTGGCAGCAAATAGGAAGGCGAGCTCGTCGATTTCCTCCGTGAGAATCGAGACATCTTTGCATGGTCACCTAAAGACATGCTAGGTGTACCGACGGAATTCGCCGAGCACAAATTACATGTCCGGTCTGATATGAAGCCCGTCAGGCAGCCCTTGCGCCGCCTGTCAGAAGAGAAGAGAAGAGTTGTCGGAGAAGAGATAGCCCGGCTCCTAGCAGCCGGCTTCATTATGGAAGTGTTTTTCCCAGAGTGGCTAGCAAACCCAGTGCTGGTGCTGAAGAAGAACAAGCAATGGCGGATGTGTATCGACTACACAAGTCTCAATAAGGCCTGTCCCAAGGACCCATTTGCTCTGCCTAGAATTGATCAGGTGATAGACTCCACAGCCGGATGCGAGCTGTTGAGTTTCTTAGATGCATATTTTGGATATCACCAGATCAAGCTGAAGCAGGCTGACAGACTAAAGACTACCTTCATCACACTGTTTGGTGCCTTCTGCTACCTGACCATGACGTTCAGCTTGAGGAATGCCGGCGCCACCTTTCAGCGTTGCATGCAGAAGTGCCTCCTCAAGAAACTCGGCAGAAATGCCCACGTCTACGTGGATGACGTGGTGGTGAAGACGGAAAAACGTGGAACTCTGTTGGAAGATCTCAAGGAAACCTTTGAGAACCTGCGCCGATTCCAGATCAAGCTCAAACCCGAGAAGTGCGTCTTCGGAGTACCAGCCGGCCAGCTCCTTGGTTTCCTGGTCTCTGAACGCGGCATAGAGTGCAACCCTATGAAGATCAAGGCCATCGAGAGGATGGAAGCACCCAGACGACTGTTAGATGTGCAGAAGTTCACCAGCTCTTTGGCGTCCATCAGCTGATTCATCAGTCGGCTGGGCGAAAAGGCTCTCCCCTTATATCAGCTCATGAAGAAGACAACCTTTTTTGAATGGACTCCCAAGGCGGACGAGGCTTTTCTCCAACTGAAGAAAATGTTGACTACTCCCCCTGTGCTGGCGGCTCCGACTCCCAAAGAGCCTATGCTCCTATACATTGCCACCACCAGCCGGGTAGTCAGCACTGTCATTGTAGTCGAGCACAAGGAGGAAGGCAAGGCGCTACCTGTCCAGAGACCGGTATATTACCTGAGCGAAGTACTGTCGGCCTCCAAGCAGAACTACCCCCACTACCAGAAGATGTGCTACGGCGTGCATTTCGCCGCCAAGAAATTGAAGCCTTACTTCTAGGAGCATCCAATCACTGTGGTCTGCATAGCCCCACTAGCCGAGATCATCGAAAGCCGAGATGCTTCTGGCCGAGTGGCCAAATGGGCCATCGACCTGGCTCCCTACACTATCTACTACGAGCCCCGCACCGCCATCAAGTCGCAAGCACTGGCCGACTTCCTCGTCAATTGGGCCGAGACCCAGTATCTGCCACCAGCGCCCGACTCCACCCATTGGCGGATGCACTTCGATGGCTCCAAGATGCGCACCAGCTTGGGAGCCGGCGTCATCCTCACTTCCCCCAAGGGCGACGAGCTCAGATATGCGCTGCAGATTCATTTTGCCGCCTCCAACAACGTGGACGAGTACGAGGCGCTCATTCACGGGCTCCCGCTTGCCAAAGAACTCGGCATTCGCCGGATCCTGTGTTATGGCGACTCTGACTTGGTGGTCCGGCAATCATCTGGCGATTGGGACGCCAAGGACGCAAACATGGCGAGCTACCGTTTCCTTGTGCAACAACTCTGCGGATATTTCGAGGGGTGCGAGTTCCTCCACGTGCCAAGGAACGACAACGACCAAGCAGACGCCTTGGCACGAATCAGCTCCACCCGCCAAGCAATACCATCCGGTGTTGCCCTTCGGCGCCTCCTCAAGCCGTCTATCAAGCCTTCACCAGAGTCGGACTCAATCTTTGTGCCGACTCCACCCGAAGAAGTCGGATCCGACTCCAAGAACGCTGCAGTCAAAGCCGGCCCAGGAACTTTAGGATCCGGCCCGGGGACTGCGGCGGCCAGACCTAAGACTCCAGAACTTGGCCCCGGGACTGCTCCAGTTGGCCCGGGGACATCGTCAAGTCAGCAAGCTGCTGTGGACTCCAGCCCGCCGCCTCCCAGCCCAGCCGCCCTCGTCCAAGTCGCAGTACTGACGGTTGAAGAAATAGCAGCACCCTCATGGGCCCAGCCCATCCTCAAGTTCCTAGTAAGCAAAGAGCTTCCAACTGATGAAATCCTGGCTTAGCAAGTACAACGCCGAGCGGCAGCCTACACCATAGTCAACAGAGAGCTGGTCAGGCGCAATGTCACTGGGGTCTACCAGCGCTGTGTCGAGCCAGAGCAAGGCCAAGCAATTCTCAGAGACATTCATGAAGGCGAGTGCGGCCACCAAGCGGCCTCGAGAGCACTCGTCGCCAAAGCCTTCCGACACGGTTTCTTCTAGCCAACTGCCCTGGAAGAGGCCAAAGAGTTAGTCCAAAAGTGCAAGGGGTGCCAGATGTTCCGCTCGAAGCCACATCAGCCGACTTCCACACTCAAGACTATCCCCATTGCCTGGCCCTTTGCGGTTTGGGGCCTGGACATGGTGGGACCATTCAAAACAGCACGAGGCGGCCTAACTCACTTACTTGTCGCGGTGGACAAGTTCACCAAGTGGATAGAAGTGAAGCCCATCAAGAAGTTGAATGGTCCGACTGCAGTGACCTTCATCGCCGACATCACGACTCGGTATGGCATACCGCATAGCATCATCACCGACAACGGCACAAATTTTGCCAAAGGTGCCTTGGCCCGTTTTTGCGCGACTCAGGGCATCCGACTGGACTTAGCGTCCATTGCCCATCCGCAGTCAAACGGCCAGGTAGAGCGAGCAAATGGCCTCATCCTGTCTGGCATAAAGCCTCGACTGGTCTAACCACTGGAGCGTTCGGCCCGCTATTGGCTCAACGAATTGCCAGCCGTTCTTTGGAGTCTGCACACGACTCCAAACAAGTCAACTGGCTTCACACCCTTCTTCCTCGTTTACGGTGCCGAAGCCGTCATGCCGACGGACGTAGAGTTCGACTCCCCGCGAGTCACCATGTACACCGAGGAAGAAGCAGAAGAAGCACGTCAAGATGATGTCGATCTGCTGGAAGAGGGCCGTTTGTTGGCACCCAGCCGGTCCAGCATCTACCAGCAGAGTCTGCGCCGATACTACAACAGGAGGGTCAGGCCAAGATCTTTCCAAGAGGGCGACCTTGTGCTCCGACTGATCCAGCGAACAGCCGGCCAGCACAAGCTGTCGGCACCTTGGGAGGGCCCCTTCATTGTTAGCAAGGTGCTGGGAAACGACTCCTACTACCTGATCGACGCTCAGAAGCCCCGAGCGGGCAAAAGGGACGACTTCGGCAAAGAGACAGAACACCCGTGGAATGCAAATCTTCTTCAAAGATTTTATAGTTGAAGCAGTATGTATCACGCTATCCTTTGTATTAAAGTACCAAGACTTTGGGCCCCCCGAGACGAGCTCGGGGACTGCTCTTTTTTGTTATCTGTATGATAAGAATTATGCCTTCGAGTATATTACTCTTTGTTAAATGCCGCTTGGCACCGGGCCCGACTAGTCGGCCCGGGGACTCACCGCCTCGCGCTATGAGGTGCTTCCCGCAGTCAGACAAGTAGTGTGCGGTGCCTAATCCGTCTCCTATCGAAGCCGTAGCTCGCAGAGCGACTGTTTGGTTGGCAGGAGTGAGGAAGAACGGGCACCCACACGAAAAATGGCTAAGGACCCAAAGCACGAACATAGCGTAAGACGACCTCCAGCATCTTTGAAGCAAAAAGCCGACTCATGAGTAGTCGGCTTGCCGTTTTCTACTAGCCTCTATTAAGGACAGCTGACTCTTTAGTAGTCGGCTTGCCACTTTCTATCCAACTTGTTAAAGAGACTCTAAAATGGCCGAGTACTTTCCTTCCCAAAGTAGCCAAGCGTTTGATACAGTGGCAGTCCACAGAGCGGTTGTCCGACTGGCAAGGCAGCGACTAAGGGAAGGCGGCAAAGGGAAAAACCAAAAGGGCAATGAGCAAGGAAAGATAGAACTCAGATGAATATTTACATAGGCCCTTGGCCGAATCATCAAGTAGAAATTCAAGATACACAACGCGGGTGGAATTGTTCGAATTTAACAAAGTTTGTCAAAGATTACTAAGGCAGATAAAGCAGAGGCAAAGACGGCAGCCTAGGAGGCGGCATCCGGGTTCGGAGGATCGGAGGAGACGGCGGTGTCAGGCGCCGGGGCGGCTGGCTGGGCGGTCTCAGTTTGATCGCCTCCGGCGGCAGTCGCCTTCTCCGGATGCGGCTCGTTGCTGGAGGCGCGGTCGAGCCGAGGCTGGTCGCCCGCTCCGTCTTCTGGCGCCTCCATCTCGCCTTCGTCCTCCGTCTCGTCTTCCTCCTCGGCGCTGGAGCCAATCACTTCTGCCGAGTCCTCGTCATAGTCCGGATTCATCCCAAACCACTTCGGCGGCACCTCCTCGCCGCCTGCAGCCCGCTCAGGGACGAAGACGCTGGTGTCCGTGTAGTCGGCAATCGCTGCTGCACGCTCGACGAGGGCACCCTCCACAGCCACCAGCTCCGCCTGGGCCTCTGACCGGAACGCGGCTAGCCGGTCCAGGTCTAGCCCCGGATACCACGCCTTGACAAATTCCAAGGCCCGGCGCGCTCCGGCCCGGGCCGAGGAACCCTTCTAGGCTTCAAGACGGCCGGCTGCGACCTCCAGCCAGTCGGCAGTCCGACTAGCAGTGCGCAGAACTGGCGCCTCTGGCCACAGAGCGGCAACTGCCTGGGCGCCGGCACGCTGAAGCCGGCGCATCAACCGATGGGCCGACCGAATACGGGCCTCGATACTCAGAAGCTGCTCGTCGATGGTCAGGGGGGCAGCGATCTCCGTGCCATCTTCCCTCTGTGCCTCGCGATCAGCCTCGATGGCCTGTGTGACTGCCTGCGAATGGCCAGGGAAGAAATCTGCCAAGACAAAAAAAAGTTAGAGTCAAAAGTCGGCCCGACCCACAGTCGGCGGCTCAAAGGAAACCAAGAAACTCACCATCGACGATGTTCTCGATCTCATGGAAGCCAGAAGTCAGCTGCGCCTCCTTGTCGGTCCAGGAGGAGCGCTCGCTCTCGAACTCAGCCAGGAGCGCATCCTCTTTCCTATCTGCCTCCTCCTGCGCCTTCTTGAGCAGCTCCTTTTGCTCCGCCAGCTGCGCAACCAGCAGATCACGCTCCGTGACAAGCTTGCTGCACTCCTCCCCCTTGGCGCGCAAGGCGGTGTTGGCCTTGCCCAGCTGCTGCTGAAGAGTGGCGTTGGCCCCTGAAGAAGAAAAAAGAAAAGACGATAAGTCGTCAACAAAGAAAGTCGCTGAGAAGATCTGGCCCAACTGCTCAGCAGTCGGCCCGAATCTCGGGGACTACAGCCCGCAGGTGCGCCAGCGCGCCCCCGCGAAAAAGAAGAAGGACTCACTCTGGCTCTCCGACAAGTCGGCGGTCCGCTTGCCCAGCTCCTCAACATTGCGGTTGAAGGTAGTCGCGCGGAGATTGTGATACTCCTATAATAAGCATTTCGGACAAAGTTAAATATTTGGAATTCGCCAGAGGGAGTTCCGAACCGCCTGCTCAGCAGCCAGCCCGAAACTCGGGGACTACACCCAGTGGGTGCGCTGGCACGCCCCCACAGAGAAGAACAAGAAAAACAAGAATCAAAGAGGGAGACATACTCAGACGGCCGTTTGCGCTGCCAGATGCGCCCTGGTGCAGTTTTGAAGGGCGTCGCCCTCAGCTCGCAGCTTCGCCTGGACGTCCAGAAGTGCTTGGTTCAGCGGACCTGTGCCGCCTCCGCGCAACCACCCAACGGGCGCGGCGCTCGTCGCCTCGGCGTTTGGGATTGCCGAGCTGGCGGTGCCGGTCTCTAGGGGTCGCGGCACCGAGGTCGCCCTCTCAAGACGGCGGCGCACTGGCGAGGCAACTTGGAGAAGCAGCCTCGCCTCGGACTCGTTCGCAGTCGGTGGCACTGGCGGGCCCACCGGCTGTTCTCCACGCGCGCTTCCAGACGGCAGTGGAGGCGGTGGTGGCGGCACGAGCATGTTCGACATGGAGGCCTCGCCGCTTTCCTTCTCCACGATGGGGTTCTCAGCGCCGGCTTCTCTAGGCTGCCCCGTGAACTCCGAAGGCGGCGGCGCGGAGGACAGCGGGATGACGAGCAACGCCGATTGGCGGCGCGCGGCCTCTTCGGCTTGCCGCCTTGCTGCAATGGCGGCTTCGGCCTCTTCCAGTTTTTTCTGGGCGGAGGCCGCCGCCTTCTCAGCCTCCGCTTTCTCCAGGCGGTCGGCCTCCTCCTCGTCGCGCTTCTTCCGCGCGTTTCGCTCTGTCGCCTCCCAGAAGTCGGCGGCGGGGTCAACCTGCCGAGTGTTGGCGGACGTCTCTCTCAAGGGTAAGAGGAGCCCTGAAGCAAGGAGGGGGTGTAAAAGACTCAGACATAATTCACCAAAGGAAAATAAGGCAAAGACAGAAGCACTTACACAGAGACCAGTGGCGGCCTTTTCACTTCTTTGCGGAAATAGTTGGCCTTCGCGGCCGCCTCCTCCCGTTTGGTCGCGGCGGCTGCCCCCTTGAACTTCTTTGGCTTGCCGCTGAGTGAACTCGGCCCGGCGTGGCGCCTCTTCGCGCCGCCTTGGCCGGCGGAGGAACTCACACACGGCGGGCCAACCCTTGGCTGGCGGTGCGGGACGACTTCCCCTTCGACATTGTCTTCAGGCCAGTCGGCGAAGGTGGCCGAGGGCCTAAAGCCGCTTCCCGCTCCCCCGCCTCCGCCTTCGGCATCGGCCTCCATCGCCGCTGCCCCCAAGTCGGGGTCATCGACATCGCTCTCTGCCCGGTCGGGGACGAACTCGTGGGGCGGTCTTTCGACGCCAGTTGCAGGCTGAATGAGGGGATTCTTACTCAAAGAAACCGAAAAGATTAGAAGTCAGATTCGACTACAAGAGAAAACAGAGCAACAAGAGATGCGACTTACCACCGGAGGAGGGTTGGCGCGCGAGTATGGCTCCTTGCCGAACTGCCAGTCCGCCGCGAGCTCGCAGTTTGTGATGTGGTTCACCATGTTCGCCACTTCCGCACGGGGCATGTCCCTGGTGCACATCCGACTCGGGTCCCGGTGGCCGCTCATCTGACTGATCAGATGAGGCCGTCCTTGGAGAGGAAGGACTCGGCGCGCCACGAAGGCGGCCAGCAAGTCGGCTCCAACCAGGCCCTCCGACTGCGTCAGAACTCCGAGTCGCGCTACGGCGGCGGCTCCGGCAGGAGTCAGCGTTTTGACTCGGTGGGACCAGCTGGGGAGCCTCGCAGCCGATGCGCCGGCTTCGTAAGGCGGCAGATTGACCGAGTCGCCGTCTGGGGCGACGTTCTTCACGTAGAAATAAGACCGCTGCCACATCCTCACCGACTTGATCAGCGGGATGGAGAGAAACGGATTGTCGGCTGTCGTTCGCCGCATCACGATGAAGGCGTCGCACTGGGCCGGCACGCCGGCGACGTGCGTGCCGAGCTTGGATTGGAAGAATTCTCCCCACAGCTCGATGGTGGGGAGAATGCCGAGGAAGCCTTCACACAGGATGGCGAAGGCAGCCAGCAGCACCACCGTGTTCGGTGTGAGGTGGTGTGGCTGGAGCCCGTGGAGCTCCAAGAAGGAGCGGAAGAAGCCGGTCGCCGGCAACCCCAGGCCGCGCATGAGGTGCGAGTGGAAAATGACCCGCTCTCCCTCCTCTGGCGCCGGCAGTATTTCCCCCGCCGGCGCGGCGCGGGCTCGCACGAGGTTTGCACCGGGGAGACGGCGCGTCTTGTGAAGAAACTCGATGAGGTCGTCGTCCATGTCGGAGCCGTCCCACACGTCGGAGCGCACGGCGGGAGCCGCGGCGGCAGAGGAAGAGCTCATCGTGGCGGGCGCGGAGGGGTGCAGCACGACGACGGCAAGAAGGAGATAGGAGGGAGGAGGAGGCAGGGAAGCAGGGAAGATGGGCGCGTGTGCTTCGCCGCTCCTCTCCCCCCGCCTACTTATAGCCTCATAGGCTGAGAAGCCGATGGGGCGGGCGTGGGATTAACTGCGCACGGGATCCCATGCCCTCCCCCATGATTTACCCCATGAAGTTACTGCGAACAGTAACTACGTGGAAACCCAACCGTCCGCGCGGCCGCAACGGATCCGTTCGGATACCGAGGCACGGTAGTGGCGGCCCCCACCTGACGGCATGTCCCGTCGCGCGCGTGGGGAGGCAGACTGACCTCGCCGCGTGGCGCCGTGCGACGGGGCAGTGACGGGTGACCATGGGGAAGCGTATCAGGCATGCCGCCTGGTTTCCCGCCGCGACGTTTGAACTCCTTAGGGAGCAAGACGGACCTCTACGAGTTCGACTCTGGTAGTCGGCCCGAAGGAAGACGGCAAGCGAAGCCCAGATTCCGCCCCAGAGGAATGAAACTGTTGAAGCCCGACGATGCAGTATCCGCGGAGCCTCACCAGCTTCGGGGATTACTATCGGAGTAATGGGCCACGAGTAGGCCAACCCGAGCCCCAGAACCTTTCAAGACATCGGGACAGGCTGCGCCCCTCAAGCCAAGTCCCAGGGACGACTCCAAGATCTGCCGAGTCCCAGAGCCGACTCCAGGATCTGCCGAGTCCCAGAGCCGACTCCAAGATATGCCGAGTCCCAGAGCCGACTCCAAGATAAGCCGACTCTCAGCTGGCGACTTCCAGAGAAGCCGGCTGAGGGTAGTCGGCTCGCGACTCCAACCACCCCCTGCCTTCACCGTGGTGGACAGGGCGGGGGACGGTCGCAGCATGACCGTCTCTACCCTGCCCACGATGGACCAGCATGGCTACAGAGCGCCATATCGATGGAGATCTCCATCGTGGCGCAGCACTGTTGCCATGCCGGTGCTGACCTCAGCCTTGGTGGGCGGTGCACTGTGCCCACGACGCCTGCCTGTACGACCCAAGGACGGCGGGACTGCCTGTCAGCGGGTAGACAGAAGACGGCGAGCGCGCCCTGAAGACGGACCCGTGGGAGTCGGCCCCCTGGAGTCGGCCGGCCCCTCCCACAGGCCCCGCACGCCATTAATCAGACAAGATGGGGAATGGCGACAGTAAACGCCCGCCAGGCGGCAGCACTGTTGCCATGACCTCATGACCAAGCCAGCGTCATCAGAAGCACCGCTACAGTACCAGGCCTGTCCGCGGGGCCCGCCAGTCGGTGGGCCCCAGTAGTCGGCGGAGAAGACGACGGCCTGAGAGACAGACGACTGGGACTCGCGCCCAGCCAGATTACCGTTGTACCCCTGGGGCTAGTCCTATATAAACCCCCAGGAGAGCCCATGCAAAGGGTTCGGACCCAGATAACACTAGACCCCAGAATATAGGAAGGAGAGAGCTAGCCTTGCCCTCTCCTACCTCCAGAAACAGCTCTAGGAGCACCATTGTATCCACTTTGCCATAGTGACCATGCGGAGACCCCACAGAGCAGCAGTAGGGGTGTTATCTCCACGAAGAGCCCTGAAGCTGGGTAAGATCCGCCGGCGTGCATGTCTTCGCCTCATCCCACTTCCGGGCACCTGTGACGTTCTACTCGCTCCCACCATGATAAGCCATCCTTTGGCATATGTCGTACCCAACCCCCGACAAAGACCTTACCAGCCGCAATCCGCCTCGCCTCTTGGTTCTCCTGGCGAGCACCCTGGGCATCAACTCGGGCTTTCTTTATGCCCTCTAGAGTTTTGATGAGCTCAGAGGCCTGCTCCGAACTCTTCTGCTCCAAGGATTCACACCTAGCGATGGCGTCCTTGAGCTCCTATTCGACCTCCCCCACCCGCGTCTCATGTCGTGGTGGGTGGTTTGCTCCTCCTCTAAATCCTTGGCCGCTTTGTCCGCGACCGTCTTGCTCGCCTCTGCCTCTTTCTTGGCTTCGGCAAGGGTGCTCTTGAGGGTCTCGACCTCGGCTGCGCCAGCTGCATATATAATCACAACAGTACATGAGTAAAACTCTTCATTTACATACCATTGGAGATATATGATCAAACTCCTTAATGCGCACATACCTTGCGTCTCCTCAAACCGCTTGTTGATGCGGTCATTCTCTTCATCGGCTAGCCGTAACTTCTGATTGATTTCAGAAACTTTGGCGGTCTGGGCGCTCGCTGCTGTCGGTGTCAAAACCGGCGGATCTCGGGTAGGGGGTCTCGGTCTGTGCGTCTTAGGCTGAGGGTAACAGGAAGCAAGGGACACAATGTTTACCCAGGTTCGGGCCCTCTCAATGGAGGTAAAACCCTACTTCGTGCTTGATTAATATTGAAGATATGAGCAGTACAAGAGTAGATCTACCACGAGATCGTAGAGGCTAAACCCTAGGAGCTAGCCTATGATGGTATGATTGTAATTGTGATCGGCCTTCTAAGGACCATCCTCTCCGGTTTACGTAGACACCGGAGAGGGCTAGGGTTTACATGGAGTTGGTTACAAGGAAGGAAACGTAATATCCGAATCACCAAGCTTGTCTTCGACGCAAAGGAGAGTCCCATCCGGACACGGGCCAAAGTCTTGAGTCTTGTATCTTCACGCTTCAATAGTTCGGACGATGTATATAGTCCGGCTGTCCGAAAACCCCCTAATCCAGGACTCCCTCAGTAGCCCCTGAACCAGGCTCCAATGACGATGAGTCGGGCGTGCAGTCTTGTTTTTGGCATTGCAAGGCGGGTTCCTCCTTCCAAATACTCCAAGGTTATTATCGAACATGTAAGCTGTGTCCGGATCTGCAAATTGATCTTCACATACCGCCGTAGAGATAATAGTATTTCACAAATGTACTCTACTGACAACTTTCTAGGCAGTGCGACATGTCATCAAGGTCGGGTCATTGCCCGAGCCGTTTTCTCACCTCTAGCCTCAGCGTATATTGCGAGGCGGTTCCCTTGGCACGTCTTGTCGAAGCAAATATCGTGTCCCCTTATCACGGGATTCTCATTAATATGGGCATGGGTAATCCAACCGCACCGCTAATCGCGGCAAGCGGGAGGTGAGCGGGTTCCACCAGGCAAGTGGGGAGGCGCAAAAAGCTTTTACCACCTCTTATAAAGAGATAAGGTCTCTTCCTCTTTACCCACGCCTTCTCCTTCCACTAACTCATTCCCCACCGCTCGAGCCCTAACGCCCGAGCACTCTCCCTTTCCATCGAAGAGAGGTTTTCCAAAGATGTCCGGGTCCGGAGAAGGAGGCCGATGGATGGCCTCTACCGTCCGGGAGAAGGATATCAAGAAGCTCCGGGAAGCCGGGTATCTGGCCAAGAAGATTGGCCACCGTCTCCCACCGGCAGGACAGGTTGTCCCTACTCCGGAGCCTCACGAGAGAGTTGTGTTCCTTCCCCATTTTGTCCGTGGGCTCGGGTTTCCCCTCCACCCATTTGTACGTGGAGTCATGTATTACTAGGGGGTCGATTTTCATGATCTTTCCCCCAACTCTTTTCTCAATATCTCGACGTTCATCGTTGTATGCGAGGCATTTCTCCGGATTCTACCTCACTTCGGCCTAACACTGAAGGTTTTCAACATGAAACCCAAGGTGGTGAACGGCGAACACGCCGAGTGCGGTGGTGCTGTGGTGAGCAAGATGCCCAAAGTCGTTTGGCCGAAGGGTACTTTCAATGACTCCGTCAAGCAGTGGCAACAGCAGTGGTTTTATATCACCAAACCATGCGGCAAAAAATGGGCCGCGGCTCCTGAATTCAGATCCGGAGCTCCACTGCGGCTCACGTCCTAGCCCAAGAAGGGCCCGAACTGGTCCTCGTCCGATGAGCTATCAGTGCTCCAAACGCGCGTTAAGAGCGCGGTCGACAAGGATGTCAAACTCGTCGACGTAGTCCAGGTGATGCTAGTTCGCCTGGTTCTCCCTTGCCAGCGTCGAGCCTGCACTTTGTGGGAGTTCGATCCAACCGAGCACCAGGCCCTTCAGGAGCTCTATGACTCCTCCCATGAGGATATCTGAAGGTGCTCTTCAAGTCCGGCAAATGGCCGGATTCCACCAAGGATCGGGGGTATCAATTATCCCATTCTCCAAGCCCGGTAAGTCACAACCACGCCCTATCCATCCATGCTTTAGTTGGCATGTCCTGAGGGAAAATTCTAATCGTGCTTCGTCGTGACCTCAGGGATGGATAAAGAAGGTGGAGCGGATACAATGTATGGCTCCACTACCGGAGGAACCGGCCGGACCTCTTCTAACGAAGATGCTGGTCCCCGCGCCTTACGAGGCGCCAAAGAAGGAGGCCTTCAAGAAGGTCAAGGAGACCCGGAGTGGCCTCCGTTGTCGCGAGGCTTCGGACGCCAGACCCGAAGGCTCCAGCAACGCTCCTCTTCCGAAGATGAAGAGGAGGAAGCAGAGGAGGACGAGCCCCGCTCTGCAGGCGGGAAGAAGCGTGCAGCTTCCTCTTCCCTGGAGGCCGAATCGCCCAAGAGGGGGCGAGGTTCCGATCCAGAGGCATCCACCCCGGCTGCCAATAACAACTCGGAGTGGGATCCTGAGGCCCAACCCCTGGGGAAATCGTAAGTAATCAAAGTCCGAATACACCCATGTATCCAGGGTCGTCTGGGCATAGTAGTTCTGACTGTCGCCACATCTTATACATCCCGGCGAGGTCTCTTGCTGGACAGTCCTCATCGGCGGATTCGTTGAGCTCGAATGCTGTGGCGAGCGAGACGCCTCCAGGGACTCCTTTTCCGAAGTTCGGGCGTGACACCGAGGTGTCGTCTCGAAGAGACTCAGAGCCGGATAAGGTTCTGGAGGCCTCTAAGGCTCCAGGATCGGGCGAGCGGCCACCTTCCTCGGAGGGAGGTTTGACTACTCCGCCGGCCACCTTTGTCTACGCAGAGCTACCGGGTGGTCTATCGACAATGTTAAAGAATGCGTCCGTCATCGATGAACATCAGACCCTTATGGGTGCGGTGGTTGGAAAGATTCAGGCTACCGAAAGTGGGCTGAATGAGACCTGTCTTGGCCTTATAAAGGCTTTTGAGGTATGGCTTCTAAGGAACCTTTGAAGAATCATCATGATATGAGGAGTAGCCCCTGATACATGTCCGGCAAAAGACAGCCTGGCAGGGGATCAAACCCTCTATTGTAATGGGAACCTTTGTTTAATGATGTATACCCATTTGTTTGAAAACAAACGTCTGTTGTTGGGGATATAACTATTTGAGTAAGCCGCCCAGGAGGGGCCGGGTTACGTAAAGAAGACTTACCAGAGAGAAGGCCCAAAACCAAAGCATGAAGATGGCGGTTCATAGAGGGCTTAAGGCCCACAGGCGACTTAAGGCCCTTTGTAGTAAACCGCTATAATAATATTACTTGTATCATAAGGTAGACCTAACTAGTCACCGAGCCGGACATTGTTTATGAGCCGGTCGGGACTCTGTAAGCCGCAGGGTGTCTGCCCGTGTATATAAGGGGACGACCCGCTGGCGGCTTAGGGCAAGAAACAACTCATCGAGAACCGGGCACAGCGTATCTCGCTCCCTGATCATCGAAACATCAATACCAACCCAACTAGACGTAAGCCTTACCTTCACCGTAAGGGGCTGAACTAGTATAAACCCTCTCGTGTCCTTTGTCCTGATTAACCCCTTCAAGCTTCCTAGTTGCGATGGCTCCACAACTAAATCCTTTCACGAGGATATCTGATGTGACAATTCCACGACAGTTGGCACCCACCGTGGGGCCAGCGCACGGTGGATTTGAGTTCTTGAAGGGAAACTTCGAAGGGCTCATGGGATACGTAGTGGGCCGGATGACCAAGAGTCATCGCGGCAAGATCTACATCGACGACGAAGGCTGGGGCCCCGACGCCGACTCAATTGAGTACGGATACCGGGTCCCCTTCAGAGGGATCCACGTCTTCATCGGCCAGATTGGTGAGCCGGGGCCTGAGCCGAACAACTGCACCGACCTCGTCGAGACGGCTCAGCGTGCGAAACTCGCCCGAGCTCAACCCGGCATGAAGCATGTCTTTGTGGGCTGCGTCCATGGAGAAGAGTTTTCTGAAGGGCCTAAAGATGGTGGTGAGACGGCTGTCCACTCCGACGGTGATTCATCCGCCAGTTCAACAGATTCTCTGTATCAAGTTCAGGACGGTGTGCTCGGGGGCTGTTCCAATGGCTTCAGTATTTCGGACCCCTGTGAGTCGCCAAATTGGGCAGGAGTTTTCATGGCTGGGACTCAACCCGGTCAAAATTCTACGGCTGCTAGTGCAATTACGTCCGGGATAGGAGCGGCCGGGGCAGGAGGCCCTGTGCGCCCGCCGGCTCAAGTGCTGATAGATCTCATGGACAAGCTTACGGCCCTGCTAACCGCCACGGTTATCCCTGCAAACAAAGATGAGCATGATGCGGAGGTGACACAAGTACGTGAGGAGATAGCTCAGGCCAAGGAAGCCTTGGCAGCTGAGGATACTAGACTAGCTACGGAGCGGGCGGCTCTCGATGCCCGAGCACAGCGGTTGCAGTCAGAGACTTACCACCTCACGATGAGCTTAAACACATCCAATGAGGTAATGAGGAGGAGACACCAGAAGATCCAATCCCGGTTGCCTCTGAATTACAACCCTCGGGTTCTGTTTACTACACCCGGAGCCGGCCCAAGTAACCCGCCAGATGCCAATTAGCTTATGACATCCGGAGCAGGAGGACCGGCTCAACGTCGAGAGATGCCACCTCCTCATATGAGTACGACACCGCCATGTTATGTGCCGATACCGCCGCGTCACTTTTCCAACCCCATGGAGATTTTAATCACAGCATCAGCGCGTCTGGCGGCTCTTCTAGTGGATGGCGATGATCCAACAGCGGTGGAGACCCAGAGGATCAGGGAACTTGTTCAGACGGCCCTGGCTCAGCAAGAGACCTATTCTTATAGTCGGGATAGGATTCATTCAACTCCTCCTCCTTGGTTAGCACCACCTCGTCAGAACCAGAGCCAGAGTTACAGCAGGCACATGGAATCTGAAGTTTTGTCACGCAACGCCCAATGCCATGACCAACATGGAGGCTATAACCCGGTGCAAGACCGAGTACGTCAGGAGAACGAGCGAGCGGCTCAACTAGCGGCTCAACAGGCGGCACGTCATGATATGCCAGAGTATCCAACAACTTCTACTGATATGGGAATAGCCACCAGAGCCGGTGGCTTTTCTTGTTTGGTACCGTCTTTGCGCAACATGCGCCTGCCCAAAGACTTCAAGGGACCTCGAAAGGTGCCGAATTACACGGCCGACTTACAGCCTGAAGCATGGATCGAGAGTTATGAGATGTCCATGGAACTGTTGGAGGTTAGTGACGCGGCAATGGCTAAATATTTTACCATGATGTTAGATGGAACAACCTAGTCTTGGTTTAAAGGCTTACCACCCAATTCCATTGGTTCGTGGGAAGAGCTAAAAGCCCGTTTCATCCGGAACTTCAAAGACACCTATAAGCAATCTATGACAGTCGTGGACTTGACGAACTGTTAGCAGGGGGAAGGGGAATCTACCACCCATTGGGTACGCCGGTCAAGGAGATAATTCATTCATCTGATAAGATGGATGCCGGCTCTGCAGTCCTTATATTGGAAAAGAATTGCAGCTTCAAGCCACTGAGGCAGAAATTGGGGCGCCTTAAACGTGGCTGCAAGGATATGGGTACGCTAATGGCGGCTCTGGTCAAATATGCCGATTCTGATAGTACCAAGGATCCCGAGTCTGACGATGGAAAGACAGGGAAGGGAAAACGGAACGACAGTAGAAAGGGCCAACATCACAACCCGGAGAATCAAAGTGGCAATAAGCGTAAGGCGGACGACAACCCGGAACTTGTGGCCAATGTTAATACACAAGGTAACAATCAGAGACATAAGGGTAAGTGGCCTCGATCCGGCGGGTTATACACCTTTCTTCATGGTTTATGGAGTATAGGCGGCTTTGCTAAGTGATATCCAGCATGATTCGCCCCGCTGGCCATGGGATATAACCCATCTTCGGCTTTACTATACTTGAGCCACCGGCTCTTAGGATGTATATTTTTTTTGATGATGTACATATTATATAAAGTAATAAAGCAGGACCTCTATCCTTTTTTCCCATAAAGAATGTTTTTATGTCTTCTTTATCAGGTGATGGACACTACCAACAGGGAGCGGATCATATCTGAATCTGGCTTTCCCTTTGGACCGGCTTATGATCATATCTAAATCTAGCCATGATCACTTGGGGGCTTCCTGTCCAAACATGGGTCGTATCCGAACCAAAGAGAACATAGCTGTCGATACCCACTTGATCGGCATACTGCCAAACCTACTTGGGGGCTTCTTGATCATATTTGAATCACAGCTTAACCCCTTCGGGTCTGACGTGGATCGTATGCGAATCAGCGTCATTAAACAAATCCTATGGTCACTTGGGGGATTCCTGTTCAAACATAGGTCGTATTCGAACCAAAGAGAACATAGCTGTCGATACCCACTTGATCGGCATCGCCAAGCCACTGGGGGCTATATGATCATATCCGAATCTTAGCTTAACCCCTTTGGAACGGTTTACTGATCGCATTCGAATCAAAAGCCTGTAAATTATTGTGACTATCTTGAGACTTTGGGAAAACATTATGAGATGTTTTTTATCTTTCCGGTTTAATATTGGTCACACCAGGTTGTTAAGTACCAGGTGAGCATCAAATAGGCAGGAAAGGTTATCAAGGGATTGCAGGCATGCTATTATGTTTATGCTTAGCAACAATATCGTTGTAAACTAGCCTGTGTAGGGTGCCTTTGGTTTGTTTCCGGGTTACAAATACCTTATGTGACACCCGGTGTGATAAACCGCCAAGGGAGTTTTGTTTGTTTTATGTGCAGGATAAGACAAACAAATTTAACATCAGGGAGGCAAACGGTTAACATAAGCTAGAAGTATATAGCAATGGCGGCTTATGAAAGTATTAAGCGCCATAAACATGCGCGAAGGCATGACAAAGTTGAGAGGTTTTTCTACCCTATTACAGGACTCCCCGAGTCTGAATAAATGAAGCATTATTTTTTCCAAAGCATCTGGCGATTTACTCCTTCGGTGGGCTTGAAGCCTCCGGGTTATCCTTCTCCACTTCTCCGTCGGCTGTTTTGTCCTGGAAAGTTGATGAGGCCCAGTCAATGCCGCTCAAGGCTTCAAACTTAGCTTCATCATCTATTAAACCAGTTGGATCCACTTTAGGGGCAAAAGTATGCTTACGACTCGGAGGGATCAGGCTGATTTGATCATATGGAGTGTTTGGAATTCTCCGGTTCTCACTGTCGTAAGCCGGCGCATACTTGCTAAGGTGAGTATCATTTCCAATAAGGGTTGCCACAGGATGTATGGCTTTGACGCAGGCGGTGAAGTCATGGTCGTCAAATGCAGTGCCATCCTCCTTCAGACTTGGGTATCCAAGGGCAAGGTCGGCCGGGTCTAGTTCTGGGAGCCAGGCTTTAGCCCGGCTTAGCGGCTACGGCTCCGGCTCTTGAGGACGCTCGCCTTAAGTCTTGGATCCGCTGAGGAAGAAAAGTGAGGCTCTTCAATACGTCTTGCAGAAGGCGGGGATGTGGAGTTGATAAAGCTACAACGGCCAAGGCACGTCGTGACCCGGAGTATAGCTGTTCCACTAAGGTGTAAACTGCTTTAAGCTTGATCAGCATGTTTCGCTTTAGGTTGACACTCCCGGGGCCTGTATGTGCACAGGTATAGCAGTAAGCCGGAAGTAATTATTACCATAGTCATTGTAAGGTTACAAGGTTGGAAGTTTTGCACGATAACTTACCGAAGATAGCCGAGACCATTTGAGATATCTGCTGTTTTAAGTCGGACAGCTCGGTTGTTGCTTCTACAAGGGATGCTTCTGCTGTTTCGGCCCGAGTCACCAGGGAAGCCTTCTCATCAGCCCAAGTTTTCTTCTCTGACTCAAAATTCTTCTTCAGCTTCTCATTTTCAGAGATGCTGAATTCAAATTTGGAGTTAGCCTTCTGCATCTCAAGTTCTTGAGTTTTCAGACGGCTCTTCAGGACAGCGACCTCCGATTCAAACTGACTTATGGCAGCCTGCATTGACACCAGGTTATGGTAAGGATTATAGTAAGGTAACATTCAAGTCCCAAGCACCTTACAAGTAAAGGTACTTGGCACTTTGGGGCTAATGTATGCTGAAGAATTTTAAACCTTATCCTCCCGGGTCACACATATTAAGTCTCAAGCACCTTACAAGTAAAGATACTTGACACTTGGGGACTAATGTATATTGCAAAATTTACAACTATCATGTTATAACCGGGTTAAATATATTCTCTTTGAACCGGTTCAATTAATAAGTAAAGCAGATTTCTAAGTCTATAACATATTTATTCATAAGCAATAGACTTGGGGGCTGGTACAGTATGTAAGATTTAGGTAAAAAGTACAAGTTATACCTCAGATTTGTACTGTATTTGTTTCACCATGTCAATTTCCAGGTCACGGCTATTATGCACTTGGTTCAGATAGCCCGAGACTATATCGCCAATGCTTAAGTGAGTATAATCTGTAATGTCCTGCTTGGTTTTTCGGTGTTCGGCAAGTTTTTCCTTGGCGGAACATTTGGCAAGGACGGTAGGCCGCCCTGGTTCAACAAACTGAAACCTCACAATCTCAACTCCCGGTTCATTTGTCTTGACCGAGCTAGGAATCTCTGGGTCATTTGTGTTGAGGGTATCATCGGTGGGTGGATCAGAGGTTGGCATTGGAATAGCAGAAGCCGGATCAGGCGGCAGCTGATGGGTAGAGCTGCCTGGAGTAGACGCATTAGTTGCCGGTTCAACCACAACCAGTTCTTGGGACGTCTCATTCTTCTTTGCCCCGTTTACTGGGTTTCACTTGCATACTGCCAACAAAGGTAGAAGGATAAATACAAAAGAATGAGCAGGACAAAGCTTAAGGGAAACAAGAGTTATGTTACCCCGGGGCAGTTTTGAAGGCCGGCATGTTAGATTGCATAGACTTGCCAGAAGAAGGGGAGGTGTCCTGATAATTAGAGTCAAAGGAATTGAGAAGTTGGCGAAAGCAACCCGCCAAAGGAAAATGACAACGTGAATCAGAGATAACCTCAGCCTGACGCTTCCTGGTTATATCAGGTAAGCCGGAGGGAAGTTCTACATCATTGCTGTTCCGGGTCTGCCTCCGATTTTCATACTGCTATTGCTTCAAAAGAAATTGAGGATCTTGATAAGCCAAAGGATGTGAAAATCTTACTTTCCGGGTTACTCTTCGAATTTTCTGACGCGGCAGAGGCTCGGAGTCGGATGAAATTATAGTTACCTCTTCTTCAGCAGCTCGGCTGTTCCCTGTATCTTCCTGAAAAGATAGAGTGTCAACAAAGTAATGATAAAGAAGTCAGGAGAGTTAAAGGATTACCTCTTCTTCATCGGTAGAATCGTCTAATTTGAATAAATCTGAGGCGCTAGGTTTCTTCTTCCTTGAAGTTCCTGTGGTGGCGGCTTTCCTTTTAGCTCCTTTGGCCGCTCTGGCTTGTTTGGCTGCTTCATGGTTATATTTGGCCTTCCAAAAGTGGTCATCAGCCTGTGAAAAGTGATAGGAGGTTATAAGTAAAGGCAAGGTATAATATAGAAAATTCATCAGAGGTTGGCGACTTACAGCAGGAGCCGGGTTTTGCTGGCAGAAGGGGAGTAAGCCAAAGGCATTACTTATCACCGTGCCTTCTTTCAACAATGATTGGGTCGTGGCCTCTACCACATCTTCTGGCAAGTCGTCGGAGCTATGACGCATTGGGTCATCCTTTTTGCCGGAGTAAGTGCACATTAAACCGGGTCGACAGCTTAATGGAAGTATTCGCCAGGTAACCCAGACTCGGACTAAGTCAATGCCATCTGGGCCATTTCCCAGAAGAGCTTTGATTCTTCTAATGGTAGGGGCAAGTGGCAGACGTTCAACAATAGTTAGCTTATCCGGCAGCGGGTGGTTGGACTCAAGGCGCAGTGCGCGGAAGCCGGGCAATGGGTTCTCCTCAGCCGGAGAAGTATCCTGGCAGTAGAACCACGTCTGGTTCCACTCCTTTGGATGACTCGGCAGTTCAGCATAAGGGAAAAGACAGTCTCTTCGCCGTTGAATTGAGATACTACCAAGTTCAAGACTGGGCCCGTTGGCACGTTCATTCTGCCGGTTTAAGTAGAACAGTTCTCTGAATAATGGGATATTAGGTTCTTCTCCAAGATACACCTCGCAGAAGACTTGGAAGTTGCAGATATTTGACACAGAATTGGGTCCGATATCTTGGGGTCTGAGATCAAAGATATGCAACACATCCCTGAAGAATTTTTTAACCAGGCGGAGAAAAGCCCCGGGTCATGTGACTGGTGAATATGATTATTTCCCCTTTTTTGGGTAGAGGTTTCTCCTCCGACGGATTAGGAGCACGATAGGACATGATTTCTGTGACGCCCGGATAATCAAGCTACAGTAATTCCCTGCTAATGGCCACGTCACCATGATTACTGTTGTTAAACTCACGTTGGTTCGAAACCGATTCAAATTCGAATTCAAAATCAAGTCAAAGAAATAAAGGTTTTCAAATATTAAAACTAAAATGTTCGGGATGTGCCAAATAATTCATAAGTAATATAGGTGGGTAAACCAAGTCTTTACAAAAATATTTAAATGCACTAAACTAAATAAAACAGTAGCAAAAACAATTAGATAAATGCCTTTTATTAATTATAAAATATTAAACCATTTTATTTGAGGTTTAAACTTTTTGTGGCAGTGTTGTAATTAGTAGAACTAATTTAGGTACTACTAAAATATTTTACAAAACTAAAATAGATTGATGAATGTAATCAAATCAAAAAGAAATAATACAAAAAAAAGGAAAGGGAGAAAACCCCCTGTGCTTTTGGCCCGTCGGGCAAGTGGCCAACCCAGCCGGCCCACCCTGGCGATCCCTCCCCTCTCCCTGTTCACGCGACCGGGTCGCTACAGGGGCGGGTTGCCCCGGCCACCTCGCCGGCGTCGACGCTGGGAGGGGATAAGGCGCCTCCCCGCGCCTCCTCGGTCTCCCCACCTCCCCACTCAACCCCACTGACCTCGCCCCTCTCGCCCAGATCCACCTTTCCCCCTCTGCCGATCTGGAGGAAGGGACGGCGCGCCCGTCTCCGACGACCCCGCTTCGCCGTGGCCACCGTCGTCCCCGCACCCCTCAGACTAGTCCTGGATATCCCACGTCGACCACTACGTCTCCCTCGCTCACGAGACCACGCCGGAACCACTGCATCACTACCATGCTGTCTTCTTCCTCCTCGGACGTCGTCGACCTCGCCGACGATTCTGACTGTGGCAAGCCCTCCCCAAGCTCTCTTTCGCACGACTACAGGGCCCCGTGAGCTTACCTTCCTCCCCTGACCCCCCTGTGCTTCCGTTAGCCCGCGAATTCCCCATGTTCGAGCTCACCACGAGCTCACGGTCGACGCGGCCCCTCTACTGCGCCATCGTGCTCCCTGGCGCCTGGGTTGTTCTGGCCTCGCGCTTGCTGGCGCCCGCTCCCGCCTGTCGCTCCCCGCGGCAGTGCCCTGCTCCCTACGCACGGCGTGCCCGCTGCGAGGCCGAGCCCCGCGCTGCTCCGCTCAACGCCGGCGCCCCTGCAGCTCACCTCTAGCAGCCCCCACGGCCACCATCCGGTGCCCCTCGTCGCGATGCGCCTGCCGAGCCCACCCACAGCTCCAGCCGTCGCCGGAGATGGCCGGCCGACGAGCTCTGCCGCCCCTGTTTAGCGTCGGCGGTTAGCCGCCGTGAAGTGCTGACGTGGCCACGTGGTTAAGCCACTAATGGTCCTAATTAATCTAACCCTAGCCCTATGACAAGTGGGGCCCATAGCTTAACTAAACCAACCCTTAAAAAATAGATAATGTGTTAATTAAACTTAGTCACTGACATCGGGGTCCCACTAGGCTTTTTGACCAGTCAACCATGGACCAGTCAACTGCAGACTGGCCCACCTGTCAGCCTCTAGTACACTTCCGTGTATGCAGAGCTGGGTACCCGTAGCTTTTTAGTCTTTATTTTCGAATTAATAGTAATTTCAGAATATTGATAAAACTTTGAAAATTAATAGAAATTAAACCGTAGCTCGGATGAAAAAGTTTTCTACATGAATGTTGCTCAGAACGACGAGACGAATCCGGATACGCATCCCGTTCATCCGCCACACATCCCTAACATATCGAACACGCAACTTTCCCCCTCCGGATCACCTGTCCGAAAACGTGAAACACCGGGGATACTTTCCCGAATGTTTCCCCCTTTGTCGGTATCACCTACTACCGCGTTAGGGCACACCTAACCTCGCTCATTGTCATGTCATGCGTCTACATGCTTATGTTTGCAATGTATTTACTATTTCTTCCCCCTCTTCTCTCCGGTATACTACGAGACCGACGCTGCTGCTGCCCAGTTCGACTACGGAGTTGACGACCCCTCCTTCTTGCCAGAGCAACCAGGCAAGCCCCCCCTTGATCACCAGATATCGCCTATTCTCCTCTATACTGCTTGCATTAGAGTAGTGTTGCATGTTACTGCTTTCCGTTAATCCTATTCTGATGCATAGCCTGACATTGTTGCTACATCTGTTGATACCTTACCTGCAATCCTAAATACTTAGTATAGGATGCTAGTTTATCATATGTGGCCCTACATTCTTGTCAGTCTGCCTTGCTATACTATTGGGCCGTGATCACTCGGGAGGTGATCATGGGTATATACTATACATATATACATACTATACAGGTGGTGACTAAAGTCGGGTCAGCTCGTTGAGTACCCGCACGTGATTCTGATGTGGGGGCTGGAAGGACAGGTGGCTCCATGCCGGTAGAGGTGGGCCTGGGTTCCCGACGGCCCCGACTGTTACTTTGCGGCGGAGCGACAGGGCAGGTTGAGACCACCTAGGCGAGAGGTGGGCCTGGCCTTGGTTGGCGTTCGCGGTTGCTTCATAATAACACGCTTAATGAGATCTTGGTATTTGATCTGAGTCTGGCCACTGGCCTATACGCACTAACCAACTACGCGGGAACAGTTATGGGCACTCGACGTCGTGGTATCAGCCGAAGCCTTCGTGACGTCAGCGACTGAGCGGCGCGCGCCAGATTGGACCGTGTAACGTGACTTCCTTTGTAATGGAGGTTGCTAGGTCTGCTTCCGGCCGCGTACGCAACATGCTGGAGTGCAATGGGCGATGGGCCCAGACCCCTGCGCGCATAGGATTTAGACCAGCGTGCTGACCTCTCTGTTGTGCCTAGGTGGGGCTGCGACGTGTTGATCTTCCGAGGCCGGGCATGACCTAGGAAAGTGTGTCCGGCCAAATGGGATCGAGCGTGTTGGGTTATGTGGTGCACCCTTGCAGGGAAGTTAATCTATTCGAATAGCCGCGATCTTCGGTAACAGGACGACTTGGAGTTGTACCTTGACCTTATGACAACTAGAACCGGATACTTAATAAAACACACCCTTCCAAGTGCCAGATACAACTCGGTGATCGCTTTTCCACAGGGCGACGAGGGGAGGATCGCCGGGTAGGATTATGCTATGCGATGCTACTTGGAGGACTTCAATCTAGTCTCTTCTACATGCTGCAAGATGGAGGCTGCCAGAAGCGTAGTCTTCGATAGGACTAGCTATCCCCCTCTTATTCTGGCATTCTGCAGTTCAGTCCACTCATATTGCCTCCTTACACATATACCCATGCATATGTAGTGTAGCTCCTTGCTTGCGAGTACTTTGGATGAGTACTCACGGTTGCTTTTCTCCCTCTTTTCCCCTTTTCCCTTCTACCTGGTTGTCGCAACCAGATGCTGGAGCCCTGGAGCCAGACGCCACCGTCGATGACGACTCCTACTACACAGGAGGTGCCTACTACTACGTGCAGCCCGCTGACGACGACCATGCGTAGTTTAGGAGGATCCCAGGCAGGAGGCTTGCGCCTCTTTCGATCTGTATCCCAGTTTGTGCTAGCCTTCTTAAGGCAAACTTGTTTAACTTATGTCTGTACTCAGATATTGTTGCTTCCGCTGACTCGTATATGATCGAGCACTTGTATTCGAGCCCTCGAGGCCCCTGGCTTGTATTATGATGCTTGTATGACTTATTTTATTTGTAGAGTTGTGTTGTGATATCTTCCCGTGAGTCCCTGATCTTGATCGTACACGTTTGCGTGCATGATTAGTGTACGATTGAATCGGGGGCGTCACAATTTCCTTCTTGGGCAGATGGCCGGATTTCACAAAGTCAGCCAATATGCTCTGTGTGACAGTGGACTTAACCCAGTTGCAGGTCACAGGAGCTTTAGTAGCCTTAGGAGCCATGACAACAGTTAGCCTATGGAAAAACAAGAAGATCCGGTTCAATTTTAATCCGGGAGAAAAAATCCTAAATTATTTAAGGTGGTGGCTTAATGAGGGGCCTAATGATATAAGGATGACTATGCAACAGTATTTAAGCCGCTACAAGTATCAAGCGCAATTCAAAATTTTTTAGGTCATGAGGAGCAATTAAGGTTCTGTGTCATTTATATAAGCCGGATACCTTGACAGTTGTGTTTAAGGGTATTTACCAGAAGAAGTTTTCTGGGTGATAAAAACAAGTTTCACAGATGACAGTTATTACTCTGGATCAAAATATTGCTCTGAAAAGTAAATTTTCTAGACCTAAAAACAGAGCAGAGAAGTTCATAAACTCGAAGAGGGTTTCCAAACAAGGGAAATGAGATCTATTTCTATGCAAGATCAACACAAACAAGTACATCAGCAGTTCTACGTAGTTTTTACGATCTAAACAGTGCGTTGGAGGTAAGAACTAGCAAGGGTTTGCATCGGGCGGTGATGAACTCCGACGAACTCAGCAAAGTCCCAATGCAGATCTAGAAAGGGAAGGAGAGGAACTCACGGATGCGGACGAGCTGCGAAGGTTCGCCGTTGATCTCTGATCAGAATCAGGTTGATGCAGCGGACTGAGTCAGTGAAGACGAGGGGTTCGACGGCGGCGGTGATGGAGCTCGAGAGGAAGCAAGAGGAAGAGGACGACTGAGAGGAGGAGGAGTGAAAGACCTAGGTCGCTCTATTTATAAGGGAAGACTGACCGAGATGGCGCGAAAAACAAGGAGACCAAAACATCATTATCCAGCGGCCCCGACGCCTCGATTCTCGGGATGGTCAGTAAAGGCAAAGATCCATTGGAAGATATGACGGAGTAAAAATAAGTTTTATTGAAGATGACGTCACGAAGACTTAACCCGGATCCAGATGATGATGTCACAGCGGGTTAAAACCTTCATGCAAGACAAAGGACTAAGGACAGTTCCATGAGCTATTTTAAGATTGACATGAACAGGTTCAAATCACTCTAGGGCCTAATGTTGGGGATATAACTATTTGAGTAAGCCGCCCAGGAGGGGCCGGGTTACGTAAAGAAAACTTACCAGAGAGAAGGACCAAAACCAAAGCATGAAGATGGCGATTCATAGAGGGCTTAAGGCCCACAGGCGACTTAAGGCCCGTTGTAGTAAACCGCTATAATAATATTACTTGTATCATAAGGTAGACCTAACTAGTCACTGAGCCGGACATTGTTTATGAGCCGGCCAGGACTCTGTAAGTCGTAGGGCGTCTGCCCGTGTATATAAGGGGACGACCCGTTGGCGGCTTAGGGCAAGAAACAACTCATCGAGAACCGGACATAGTGTATCTCGCTCCCTGGTCATCGAAACATCAATACCAACCGTACTAGACGTAGGCCTTACCTTCACCGTAAGGGGCCGAACTAGTATAAACCCTCTCGTGTCCTTTGTCCCGATTAACCCCTTCAAGCTTCCTAGTTGC
Source organism: Triticum dicoccoides (assembly GCF_002162155.2). NCBI lineage: Eukaryota > Viridiplantae > Streptophyta > Magnoliopsida > Poales > Poaceae > Triticum > Triticum dicoccoides. Next base: position 513,591,375 of record NC_041383.1, read on the forward strand.
GATGGCTCCACAACTAAATCCTTTCACGAGGATATCTGACGTGACAATTCCACAACATCTGCAAAGAGGACAACCGCTCATGATGCAGAAGTGTCCGAACTGAAGCAGAGCCTGGAACGAGCCGAAGAAGAACTTGGCCGTGTTAAGAAGCAATTAGAGGAGAAGCAAGGTATGTTGAAACATTGTCTTGCATTGGGCACAAATGAATAAGTGTGCCGATTGAAAAGTATTTATGTTATACGCCCTAGGAGCGTGTGCCGAATATGAGGCGTTGAAGAAGGTAGCGGCTGATGCCCACGAGAAGGCTGCCGCCGAACATGCGCTGTGTGAAAAACGCGAGGCCAGGGTCGTCACAGCTGAGCGGGAGCTCCAGGAGGCTGTGACGAAAAGCGAGAGCTTGGAGCAGAGTCTAGCAGGGAAAGAATCCGAACTCGCCCAAGCTATCCAAGCCGCGGAGGATGCTCGGGAAGAAGCTCGAGGTGCTGTACGGGACATTCAAGAGGCCCGGAAAGTTGCGGCTGGTAAGGCCTGTTATATCTATGGCCATTATTACATTATAGTGTGGAGAACTCTAAGTGGGAAGCCGAATTCTTGATTTTATAGGGGCGTTTGCGGATCTACCTTGCAGCATATCAAATGCTGCCCAATTTTACCAGACCGAGGAGAAGGAGTCCGCGGAGAGGAACTTCTGGTCGCAGTATCTGGCGCCGAACTATCTGGTGCCTTTTATCGATCAGCTGAAGCAGCTGGTCGAACTGCACCAGGCGGCCGACCTAGCCATGAAGGACTTGGTTATCCGGCTGTGGCCTGCAGAGCGAATTCCAAGCAGTTACTTCAGACTCGTGAAGCGGATTGTGGGCACCTGTCCTCAGCTTGATACTATCAAGCGATCAGTCTGTATAGAAGGTGCATGCATGGCGCTTGCCCATGCAAAAGTGCATTGGGGGAAGCTTGGTGCGAAGAAGCTGATAACTGAGGGGCCACCAGAGGGTAAGGAGCATTGCAAGCCCGAGCTGTACTATGAAGGTGTACTGAAGGGGGCCCGCCTGTCGGTAGATAAGTGCACCAAAGACATTATATTTCCCTGAAGGCATTCTTGCCAAAATTTTGTAATATGGGATGATGGCATTTTCATTATGAATTGCCTATTTTGTGTGAACATATGTTCTTCCGACGTGGTTGTTTATTGTATGTAAATTCTGAGAGTTGGCCAGTCGTCGGCTTCAGCCGCCACGTGAGAAGTATGGGGGTGTTCGGGATATTTCTGAACACTCTTTATCCCATGATTGGGTCCTTAGGAGGAGGTGTTGCTCACCATGAACCAGGCAATCAGACTATAGGGCTTTACTACTCTGACTTAGCCATAGGAATTCAAGTATGGGCGGCACAACTCCTAGTGTTTGAAAGGCTGAACTAGGGGCTCTATTAGCGCCTGATCGAGGAACCGATCCGTCGGAGTCTGCATTTGTGATGGCGTTGTGCGGAATAAATCTTTAAGGATTATACAACCTCTCGGATAGCTGACCGGCTCTCGCTGCATCATGACAGTCAGTTTTCGACTTTCTCTACTGAGGTGCTCGTCCGTCAGAACCGGTACACAATCGCAGTAGTTCTCCCAATGCTACCTTAGCCGACGGAACGGAACGTAAGGTACCAAAACATGGGAGCTGGGCAAACCCAACCAATGACCCAAGACATGATTCGGAGCTGATGCATAGAGTGCTATAAGTTCGGGGTGCCGAGCGACCGAAAAGGTGGTCGGACTTTGTTGCCGCACTGTGAAGCCCCTGGAATATCCAGGCGTGACACGAAGTGTGGCTGCCCTTTTGTGGCAAAGAGGCGTCGATAATAAACGACGGCCGGCGCATGTTATTTAAGTCTACACATTGCAGTAGGATGATATGTCTATGCATATGAGTGCGATTTATGATTATGAAAAAGGAATGGTTTTGGGCAGAACCTGTGATGGCCGGACTGGGGGGGGGGGGGCTGTGAATGGATCAAAAGTGAATCCGAATTGCCTTCTACCTACATGGTCCTGTCCTTGTGTGTCCGGACCGATTCCGCGCCACCAAACCTGTTCTGCATAAAAGTTAATTTGTGAAGGTGAATGCTTGAAGGCAGCCGAGTGTCCTCCCGTGGTTGGTCTGAAGGTTCTTGATCGGACCCTGGTGACCCCAGCCACTATTCCGAGAAGTAGCCCGAACTCCTCAGTTGGTGTCCGGATAGTTGGCTGTCATATCAAAATATTGATAGGCATGCACGACTTGTTACTCCGGCAGCTGTATGATTTCCGCTCTAGTGGCGGGGTTTGGCCTTGTACGTAGGAGTGAGTATATCACTGGTGTTGGCTTTACGGCTTACCACGTGAAATCTAGTCAGCGTGGTTCAGTCCGGTAGCAGACGGTCAATTACCGTATGAGGGGAATGCGCCGATGATGTGGCGTATTTTGGTTATCTAAGAACAACCGTTAGAGCAGTGGGCCAATAAACTTGGCCTTTGCGCCTGACATCTTGTAGAAGGTGTTATTTGTAAATTCATACCCGCAGGGGCTTTATGTGTTATGAATTCCATGGACTACTAGGCCTGGGGGTAC
>NC_041383.1:513594355-513596803 GCF_002162155.2 Triticum dicoccoides
ACGACCGGTCGCTTTGTTTTGAATATCCGACATTCTCTATTGGTATGTTTTGCCGTCCTTTTGGGAGTACCATGAATTTCGCACGGCTGATCGAGTTTGCAGCTTGGGCCGAATAGCTTGAGCTATTCTTTGTCCGTTGACCGTACTGGGAGTTGCTGGATTTGACGCCAGCGCCCCTGACATGACGTTTATGACCATTGCGCCGAGGCTTGAGGGTGCCTCTTCGTGTGTCCTTCTTACGGTCTTGGGCCGTAGTGGTGTGCCTTTGGGTTGAGGTAGCCGATTGTGCTGCGTATGCCCTTTGTTAGTGCGGTCAAGTCCGTACTTTTTGGTGGCCAGGATCCTGGTCCACCTATCCATTAGCAAATCCTGGTCGACTTTAAGCTGCTCTTGCTTCCTTTGCAGGCTCCTTGCCGTGGCCATGAGCCGTCGCTTGAAGCGAATTTGTTCCACTGGATCGTCAGACATGTTGAATTCGTCGTTACCGAGGCTTACCTCGTCTTCGGAGGGGGGGTGTATGGTTGTCCCTCTCCAAGTATCCCACTGTGGCCTGTCCGGCCTCCTTGAAGGTAGGTTGATCAGGGCTATATTCATCTTCGGTACTATCCGGATTGCTTTCATCTCTGGGGCCGCTATTGATGTGGCGGGGCTTGGAACGATGCTAAAGCATTCATGCCTAGCTTTTTCCCCCTGAGGGGTTATCCTCCGTTGCCTCGTCGCTGTTGGTCTCCTTCAGAGTGTCCACCATGTATATATCGTATGAGAAGGTGGGCGTCCACCGCCCTATGAGCGGTGGGTCCTGTATGTCTCCTGCATCATCGTCCATACCGTCGATATCTTCAGAGTCGAAGTTGAGCATGTTGGTTAAATTGTCGATCATGGCAATGAAGTGGGTGGTGGGTGGGCAACAAATTCCTTCGTCGCCTGCTTCCCACTCAGGTCGGACAAAGTTTGGCCCGGAGCCTCCCGACAAAGAGAGAGACTTTAATGAGTTCAGCATGTCACCAAAGGGCGAGTGCTGAAAGATGTCCGCAGCGGTAAACTCCATTACCGGAGCCAAACCTGGTTTGGCTGGCTCGAGGGTATGCGGACCGGAACCAACAGCCAGATACGAGTCCGGGGGTCCGGGGTTACAGGCCTCCACAGAGATGAGACCTATGTTCGGCTCCACCGCCAATGAGTGTGCGGCCTACGGGGCGGGGTCCACCCCTCCGTCCTTGGGCGATGCAATCTGCTTCAGATTTAGATCCGCGGCTGCTGCAGGGATGATGTCCTGAGCGTTGTCCGACAGCAGGTCTAGGTCGTGCTCGCTGTGACTGTCCGGCGCTCTTGGCGCAGGGCCGAATCTGTCGAAGATCAAATCTCCGCGAACACCCGCCGTGTAGTTCAAGTTTCCGAACCTGATCTGGTGGCCAGGTGTCACGCCCAAGATGCGACCATATCCTAATGGAACTCGAAGGTCCCACCAAGGATAGAAGCGCATCTTGAAGACACTTTTGCAAGGTGGATATCATTACATCAACATTACATAATAGATAGGGATACATACATAAGGCACAAACGCCCCAAGAATACATCAACATCATACATAAGAGCATCAACATTCGACTACGAATGAACACAAACAGAAACTCAAAGACATCCACCCTGTTAGCCCAGGATGCCGACCTGGAACCTATCCCCTGATCGAAGAAGAAGCAGAAGAAGAACTCTAAAACAAGTAAACATCGCTCTCGTGTCATGATCATCGCAAACCTATACCTGCAACTGTTGTTGTAGTAATCTGTGAGCCACGAGGACTCAGCAATCCCATTACCATGGGTATCAAGACTAGCAAAGCTTAAAGGGTAAGGAAGGGGTAAAGTGGTGAGGTTGCAGCAGCGACTAAGCATGATATGGTGGCTAACATACGCAAATAAGAGCGAGAAGAGAGCAAATGGAACGGTCGTGAAGCTAGCAATGATCAAGAAGTGATCCTGAACTCCTACTTACGTTAAACATAACCCAAAACCGTGTTCGCTTCCCGGACTCCGCCGAAAAGAGACCATCACGGCTACACACGCGGTTGACGCATTTTAATTCGGATCTGGTGTCAAGTTATCTACAACCGGACATTAACAAATTCCCATCTGCCGCATAACTGCGAGCACGGCTTTCGAAAGTTTAAACCCTGCAGGGGTGTCCCAACTTAGCCCATCACAAGCTCTCACGGTCAACGAAGGATATTCCTTCTCCCAGGAAGACCCAATCAGACTCGGAATCCCGGTTACAAGACATTTCTACAATGGTAAAAAAAGACCAACAAAGCCACCCGAATGTGCCGACAAATCCTGATAGGAGCTGCACATATCTCGTTCTCGGGGCACACCGGATTGTCCAAACTTCCGGTAGGCCAGACCAGAGTTGCCCCTGGTGACCACTGGCGGCTGACAGGTTGGACCAACACTC
>NC_041383.1:513597090-513599848 GCF_002162155.2 Triticum dicoccoides
AAGGGCTAGGTGAGGCAAATGGTAAAACCAAGGTTGGGCTTTGCTGGAGGAGTTTTATTCAAAGTGAACTATTAAGGGGGTCCCATAAATCACCCAACCGCGTAAGGAACGCAAAAATCCGGGAACATAACACCGGTATGACGGAAACTAGGGCGGCAAGAGTGGAACAAAACACCAGACATAAGGCCGAGTCTTCCACCCTTTACCAAGTATATAGATGCATTAATTAAATAAGAGATATTGTGATATCCCAACATAATCATGTCCACCAAGGATCAATCTTCAACTTCACCTGCAACTAACAATGCTATAAGAGGGGCTGAGCAAAGTGGTAACATAGCCAAGCAACGGTTTGCTAGGAAGGGTGAAAAAGGTTAGAGGCTGACATGGCAATTTGGGAGGCTTGATAAACAGGTGATAGGTGGCGCAGCATAGTGATAGAACGAAGCAACTAGCATAGAAATGATAGTAGTGAGATCCAAGGTAGCAGTCATCTTTCCTGAAATCCCGCTAGGAAGAAGAACAAGTCCATGAAGAAGATGAAGCCACGAAGACAAACCAAGCATAGACGAACGAATCCTCACGATCGCAACGAAACAGGAACTATCGAGAAGAAGCACACAACATAGTAAACACACCACACATGAGCAAGGCATGATGCTCAACCAAGTATGATGCAAGTCTACATGAAGCTACTCATGGCAAGAGATGATGCAAACAAGAGCTACACATCAAGGCAAGTTTAAAAGAGGCCGGAAACAACATATAACAAATCCGGTAAGTCCTCATATGCAAATTTCGAAATTGGTCCAGATCTGAATAAAACTTATGTTCAAGTTGTTAAACAGCCATTTAAGATGCACAAAGATGATCTACACGAAATTCTAGTCAAGTTACATATAAAGTTCATTTAGTTCGGAGCTACGGCTTAGAAGATATGAGCAAAACAAGTTAAACATGGCATTGATGCAAAATGCATTCAAACATCAAGAAAACACACCAAAACAAGGATTCAACATGATAATATGAAACTACATGCAAAGTCAAGGAAGTTTCATGTAGAGCACACTCAAAACGGAGCAACGGTGCAACACATACACTCCAAATAAGATATAATAACAATCTGTCCAAAACAGCAACTAGGCATCTAGCAAGCATCAAAACAATATGCTACAACACCTCCACATGAAGACAAAAGGCATGAACATGATGTACAAATGAATCTTAATAAAACATGAACACTGAGCTATCTCCAGAAATCACTAAAACATGCTCAAAAAGACATGGCAAGATTGCAAGTAATAACAGTTTACAGGCTTAGTAGAAATAACATCAGGTTGCAATGTTTAGAGCTATCAAACTACATGATACAGGAACTTATCATGGCAAAAAAGGCATTGCATGCTAATACTGAAGACAAAGAACAAATCTCCCTTATTGAACTAATTCCAAAGATCAACACAAAAGATGGTAGGAGCCATGCAAACATGGCAAATGATATGACAGATTCTAACATGGCAGGAACAACAATAAGTAGGCATGTTGGTGAGCTTGTAAGACTCACCACAGAGCAATACATGGCATGACAAGGTAACCAACAGTAAGAAGACATGTTTGTGAAGCTAAGCATGGCAAGAGAAAGTTCATAGGGTGCATGGATCACTAGCAAAACTCATGGAAAAAGTGAACTTAATGTTAACAGGCTGACAACAACATTATTTAGGAACTTTGGAGCATGATAACAACAAGATAAGGCAAACTATAAATGCAACCAGGGACATGGATGGATATATCATGACATGTATAACAAAACATCCTTAGTGAACATCTCCAGATTATGCATAGAATGACTTGTAGCGGCAGGTTTACATAGCATCACAAAATAACATATTCAGCCTAGCAAAACAGTAACAACAAGTACCCTACTTAACAAGCTTGATGCACTCACTACAAGACTCACAAAAATACATGGATTGCACCTCTATAAATATGGCATGATGTAGCTCAAAACTCATGTAGACATCAAGCTCATAGGATGCACACATCAAATGCAACAAAAATGACAAATCATCAAGTTATGACAGTTTCAGCAGATTAACATCATATAGCACTCTTGCAACAATGATTCAGGCATCCAGATGAACTCAAACAAGCATGATACAATGTAATTAAGTGTAGATCATCTCACAATGAACATTTTGACATATTACACGCACAAAACGGAGCAGTATGCAACAAGTTATGGCATGTCAAAATATGCACCATAATTTAGGAAAACAGGGACTTGGACGAAAATATACCCTCCGAGAAACTGGACGGGGTCGACCCGGGACGGCGGGAGAGGCGTGTTTGGTTCAGTGAACGGGTGGATCTCGTCCACCCGCGGCGGATCTGGCCGGACTGGACTCCGGCGAGCGGCGGGGCGGCTCCGGCAAGCTCCGGGCGGCGCGGATCCGGAAGCCGGCGATGCGGGCGCGACGTCCCCGGTGAGGAGGAGGCCGGCCGCAGCAGGGGAGGTCGGGCCGAGGCCCGGCGGAGGCGGAGAGGCGACGGGATGCAGCGCTCCAATGACGGCACGGCTCCGGCGAACTCCGAGTGACGGCGGGGTTGGCGCAGGCACGGGTCGGGGGCGCGAAGGGGACGACGCGGTCGTCGACGGAGGTCGGGGCGGGGCTGAGCTCCAGTGAGGGAGGCGGCGGCGGAGGGCGCGGCTCATGCCGGCGGGGCATATCACCGGCGGTGGGTGGCGGGAGGCGCA